>NW_026021534.1:326950-360043 GCF_019186545.1 Solanum stenotomum | reverse complement strand
AGCAGCTACGACTCACTTGCTGCACTTCCTCCCCAAGGTCCGGTGCAGGGGACATGTTCGAAAGTCCTCTGAAAAAAGAGGACGACGGGGGAGAGGCCGTGCTTCACTGATGAGGACAGTGTGCTCTAGCCGATTTTATTCTTGATGAACATAAAAAAAGTTCACAAATTTATAAAATTTAACACCGGCGATGAAAAAGTGAGATGTGAAAGTAAGCTAGAATTTTTTGTTTAATAGCTCTAAGGCATCGATATAATTAAGAAGACCAAAGGGTATAAACCCTAGATGAAGAGACGGGAGATGAAGGGGGGAGGGAGAAATGAGGAAAAAATTATATGAAATAATTATAATTAGAAACAAGACAATTAGAGATATATCACAGCTCAAGCCTAAGCTCCTTTTTAAAATTGCGTATGGAAGCCATGGCATCCACCGGAATACGACTAACAAAGAAGAAAGATCAGCAGCTAACAAAGCAAAGCAGAAGGAACAAAGAATAGTGGAAGACGTTTACCTCGGTAAGCTGAGGAACAAGAGGATACTGATGGACAAAATGAAGGCGTTGATTCCTATAACAACTAGATTAGGAAATTTAAGTTCAGAGCTCCTAGCGACGACATGAAGGCGAAAAAGATGAATTTCAATTTTGAAACCCTAAAGGATAGAAGGGTTTTTAGAAGGAGTTGGGGGCATTTTTTGGACTGGGCCATACGGTATTCGTTCTCTTTATGTAATTTTGGGCTTTTTGGCCAATTTTTGTATTAAGACTGTCATTCATTAAAAGAGCTCTGAGCTCAATATTTAATTAATTTGTTTTTTTATAGATATATCACTAAAGAGGAAAGAATAATTTGTGCGAAGAAATATTTTTGGGTTAATTTCATAAATGTCATTAAAATTTTGTATAATTGTAGTAAAATAATTAATTTAACTATAAAATCGTTGAACTTTCACTTAATTTTATACAGTGTCATTCTTGTTATTTCAACTTCACCAAAAATCATAGCTAGCCTATTTAAAATATATTATTTTAAAGTAATAGATCTTCATGACCCCAAAATATTAATATACCCAAAATTCGATGTATGAAATTTTTTTTAAAAAATTCATTAATAACAAGTTTTTTTTCAAAACATAACAAAATTTTCTTTTATAATATAACATATACGATGTTGTATGAACGTGCATATAGTATCAATGTATATAAATTGATATATTGTATAGACGTGCACAAATAATAACTATACATGTACATTAATGTCATATACACAATACACGCACGCGTATAAGAATTGTGCCTTCAATCAAGAGATGTGAATATCAAGTTATATATACTAAGATGTAAGATATAACTATAATCCATCAGGTTATTTTGAGAACTAGTCCTCTCTCTTTCATAAAGCACCCTTTCAATAAATTTTAAATGAGAAGTTTAAACTATTACATTAACTAAGTTATTTATTTGACGGGTATTTTTTAAAAATAAATAATTTAATTGGTGGTTGATGGGCCAGGTCCATAATTTTTTAATACCCTATACCAGTTGACCCATTTGTTGGAATAAGTTAAAGAAGGTTTTATAAAATTTGTAACCCAAGCCAATTGCGGCTAAAATCCACCAACGAAAAAGGACAACAATGATGTAGGTAATGTCACATCTCGCAATTTGAAATAGCTAGGAGGAAGCTAATAATTGGAAATAGTCATTTTTGGAAAGAATGAAAATCTGGAAATTTGTTTAAGTTAGGAAAAGTTGAGTTTTGGTCAACTTCAAATGGCCATAAATCCTAGCTCAGGATGAGTTTGGTGTAATTTCATAGATGGTTGGATAGTTCTTGGAATGATCTTTCCAACGCCGCCGAGTTTGCACGATTCCGTGTTCGTATAAGTAAGTTATGTCCTTTGAAAGTTGGGCTGTTGGATTAAGGAAAGTCTAATCCGGATTTTGGAAGGGTAATTTAGTCTTTTCCTTACCTAATTATTCTAATTCGTTTTTAGGAGTTTAATTGGGGTAAATTCAGATTTTAGTCAGTTTAGAAAAGTGAATTTTACGCTAGGGCTTGGAGAAGAGGAGAAAAGAGGAGAAAGGAGAAGAACGCTCATGAATCGCTTGTGGATTTCGTCAAGGGGTGATCCCTACTAGGTATGTAGATCACATAGCATTGAGTTAGTTCACCCACGCGCCAACCATGATTTAATTCAGCAAATTTATGTCTTTGAAAGTTTAGAAATTGAGTTATTGATCAACATTGTTGAAGGTTTCGTTTGAATTCTTGTGGGTTGTGTTGTTGAAGTTTCTTGCGATTTGATTCATGTTTCCGGGTTTAATTTCGGTTTAAGTCTATCATATATTGAGGGTATAAACGATTCTAAACTTTTGGGGAAAGAATCATTGAAGTTTAGAGGGTTTAGAGTTTAAAAACGAAGATGAAAAGTCATCAAACACTTGGGGAAGGCCAGCGCGCCCCAAAGTAGCCTCTGAATGTAGGGCTCTGGGGCGACGCACCAGCCAGAGCGCCTCAACTTGCCCTTTGAATTTTGAGGGCTGGCGCCCCGCGCCTCTCATAGCGATAGGGACGCCAGTTCTCCCCATTCCTCCCCTATCTTTTCGTACTAGTTCCTTAGTGATGTACCTATGTTTTCTACTTGATTTCAACTCTCTAAGGTACGTCTAAACATCATGAAATCATCCATAAACATGATATCATGAACCTTTAATCCATACTTCAATTCAAGGAAAGTTAAGAGTCAAGAAGCAAGTCAAGAGAAGTTTATAATGTTTTCAAAAGTCTTTCACAAACGTTTTAACTTTGTTTTAAGACTTAAAGTTCAAGTTAAGCAAAGACTAAAGTTTGAAGTGCATTTCTTCAAAAGAGTATATCGGGACTATGTATTCCCAAAGAGTAAATGTTTTCACATTTAAACAAGAAAGGAAACTGAGATTTCCAAAAGAGCCTTTGAGCTAGTTTTTAGTAAAGAGTAAGAGTAAAGTTCATTCTTCAAAGATTATACGGGAACTAAGAATTCCCAAGAGTTAAAATGTTTTCACATTTGAGCAAGAAAGGAAACTAAGATTTCCAAGAGAGCTTTTGAGCTAAGTTTTTGAGTAATTATCTCAAACTAAAGAAAGAGTTTTGTTTTTACAAACATATGAGCTAAAGTATATTTTGGGAGTTGTATGGAGCACCGATATGGGGATGAGCTTGAGTTTAGATAACTCACATCTCATAAACCATGTAGCCATCATGGGTAGTGAAGAATCATACTTTTTAGATGACTCCTTAAGATGCTTTTAGCATAACCTAGTGGATCCACTAAGTTAACCGTTCTATATGACGACAAAGTATAGGACAGTTCTAGCAGCGTGGGCAGGACGCTGTATCTCCACTTAGGCTCATAATGGTGGTTGTCGGTTAGGAAATCTCCCACAGAAAATATATCACTTTATTATGTTAGTAAGGTTGAGTTTGTTATTGCATTTTCTTTAACGAACTAAGTTGCTTTTACTGTTTTACAAAGATTTTCATATATTGCATGTGTTTCATTGCTTTATTTTGAGTTAAGTATTCATGAGTTGAAAAGAGCCAAGGTAAGTGTTTCTTTTAGATTCCTTTCAAGCTTAAGTTGTGTTTAGAATTCCAACTCGCATACTCGTACATTCAATGTACCGATGCCAGTTGGCCTGCATCTTATTATGATGCAGACGCAGGTAACCAGGATCCGCATCCAGCGCCTGGTTGATCTAGTTTGAGCACTCAGAGTCTTGTGGTTAGCCTCCTTACTTTCGGAGAATCCCTTTTATTGCTTTTAGTTTTATTATTAGTTCATTAGGATTTCGTGGGCCTGTCTCGACATCTATCTCAGTTGTTTAGAGGCTTCATAGACAGACAATCAGTTAGTTAAATTCATTTGTCACTACCTTATTATTGACTTATGTTTTTGAGACTTGAGGTTGCCATTGTGGCTAAGTTTGAATGCTTATTTAAAGACATTCTAAGCTATTTCACAAGACCCTTTTTAGATTATTTCTTGTGTTTAAGTCTTTTCGCTGAGTAAGTATGGCAGACGAAGGGTTCGCTTGGGGCCAACAATGGTTCTCGAGTGCCAGCCACGTCCAGGGTGTAAGCTCGGGGAGTGGCAGGTAGATCATCCATCACACCTAATCTTGTATAATGTATACCGACAATCTATTATTATATTTAGGTAAAAGGGTCTGGTGGACCCTTGTCTTTGCATGAGTTTGTATTGTGAACCCTTTTACTTATCCATTTGTCATCTGGACCCCTGAACCCATTTAAACTCAATATTTTAAACATTTTTTTACCTTTTAGTTTTGCATGTATCACAAACGCCTAACACATAATTTTTAAAATAATTATAAAATGACACATGTGTATATATATACCACTTCATATCATCTTGACATTTTTTGTCACACCTCGAGCCTACACCCTGGCCGTGGTCGGCACTCGAGAACTGTTGCTGGCCCCAAGTGAACCCCTAACTGACTGCTAACCCTCATCTACGGTCAGACCTACGGACCGTAGGTCTGTCCGTGGGTCGAGACTTACCCGATTTTCTGAGCTGGGTTGGGGAGGGGTTGCAGTGGTGAACCACGGACCACCAACACGGGTAGGGGTGTTCACGGGTTGGTTTGGATCAGTTATTGGTCAAAACCAAAACCAAACCAACTTAATTGGTTTTAAAATTATCAAAACTAAGCCAAACCAAATATAATATACATTTATCGGTTTGGTGATTATTGGTTTCGGTTTGGTTTGGTTATTCGGTTATTAACCATACAGAAAAATAAAAGAAACAATTCATTTAAAATGTGAAAAAAGTGACAACAATCCATTCAAAATGAAAAATAGTTAGAATGACTTAATTTACTGAACTTTCGATCACTAAATTTACTATCAATAAAGCTTTAAAATTCACTATATTGGCCTAGAAGGAAGAGACAATAACATTTTCAGTCCCACAAAGAATTGTCATAGACACTCATATACATGAAATTAATAAGATAAATATTTCATCTTGGGCATTTTTGCTTTCAATAAGTAAATTATAAAGAAATTTTAATGAAAATATGTATAAGATCTTTAAAATTGTTTATAAAAACAATATATTAAGTATGTATATTAATAAAATATATGTGTATAATTCATTGGTTCGGTTCGGTTATTTCTTTTATTTTTTAAAAATAAAACCATAACCAAACCAAATACTATCAGTTTTCAAAAATCCAAATCCAAACCAAACCAAACCCAAATAAAATCGATTTTATTTTATCGGTTTGGCTTGGATTTTCGGTTTGGATCGGTTTTTATCCAAACCGTGAACACCCCTAAGCACGGGTCGTGGTCTGACCTACGGTCTGTGGATGGCAACCATGGGTGGCACTTGCAACTTCTCAAAATCTGCATTTTTGGTCTATTTCGGATACGGGGTGAAACAAAAAGTATGACCCATTCTACCCATGTTTTCTTTAAATGTGAAGATGCTTCTTTTTAACTAAGTGTTTAACAGTTTCTACTAGAATATGGATAAGCAAAATAAAGTAGATGGTGGAGATGCAATAATGGCAGTTCCCATATCGTGTATTGCAATACACGATATGGGAATGCCTATTATTGCATCTCCACTATCTACTTTAGTTTGCTTATCCATATTCTAGTATAAAATGTTAAACACTTAGTTAAAGACAAGCATCTTCACATTTAAAATAAAAATTTTCAGTAATAACAAGTTTTTTTTCAAAACATAACAAAATTTTCTACTAAAATATAACATATACGATATTGTATGAAAGTGCTTAGAGTATCAATGTATATAAATTGATATATTGTGTATACGTGCACATATAATGTCTATACATGTACATTAATGTCATATACACAATACACGCACGCGTATAAGAACTGTGCTTTCAATCAAGAAATGTGAATATAAAGGTATATATACTAAGATGTAATATGTAACTATAATGACCCATCAGGTTATTTTGAGAACTAATCCTCTCTTTTTCATAAAAGACCCTTGTTGTAAATTTTAAACTATTAGGTTAACTAAGTTATTTAATTTACATGTATTTTTTAAAAATAATTAATTTAATTGGTGGTTGATGGGACAAGTCCATAATTTTTTCAATACCCTATACCAATTGACCCATTTGTTGGAATAAGTTAAAGAAGGTTTTATAAAATTTGTAACCCAAGCCAATTGAGGCTAAAATCCACCAACGAAAAAGGACGAGAATGATTCAGGTAAATCATCCATCACACCTAATCTTGTATAATGTATTTCGACAATCTATTATTATATTTAGGAAAAAGTGTCTGGTGGACCCTTGTCTTTGTATGAGTTTGTATTGTGAACCCTTCTATTTATCCATTTGTCATCGGGACCCCTGAACCCATCTAAACTCAACATTTTAAACCCATTTGTTACCCTTTAGTTGTGCATGTATCACAAACGCCTAACACATAATTTTTAAAATAATAATAAAATGACACATGTGTATATATGCCACTTCATATCATCTTGACATTTTTGGGCACGCCCCGAACCTACACCCTGGACATGTCGAAACTCGAGAACTGTTGTTGGCCCCAAGTGAACCCTTGGCCTGGCTTAAATATTTGCGAAAGTCTTACTTATAATAAAAGCACTTTAAAATGTAAATTGTACCTAAAAGATAACTTAAATCATTTAATAAAGAAACATTCAACTAGCCAAAGTGGCAACTCAAATCTCAACATAACTTAATGAAAATGAAAAGACTCATGAACTAACAATATCTAATTGTCTATGAAGTCTCTAATAGCTGAGATGGATGTCGGGACAAGACCAACGATATCCTAACAACCTATAATGATAAAGCAAATAAAAGGGGTCCTCCGGAAGCAATGAGGCACACAACTGATGTTTGCGTAATCAAGACACAACTTCTAATGCAAGTGTTTACGATCGTACAATAGTTTAGTAACCCAACCAAGGGTTGGGATCCTCCCAAGAGAGTGATTTTGAGAATTTATAGAAAAATAAAATTTAGTTCTAACTAGTCGTTGCTAAAGACATTAACGAGTAAAAACATTGTAAATTAAAGGGGGACACGAAAGTGTCAATTAACAATGGGAGTTTTTGTCACTAGTAAGTAAAAATAACAAAATAAACAAGGATTTCTAAGCAATGAGAGGGGATTCTTGGGATGTGACGGGAATACAGGTTAAGCTAGATTGTTGGGTACATCCTTTCGATTGAAGATTAATAGAATAATTGTTACTAGGCAAAACTTTTAGGGGGATACTCTCTCTTTCGAGCAACTTACCCAGTTTCAAATGCGTTCCTCTCAGACACCCACTTGCCGCATGAAGACCAGCCTATGCCTTAACCCTCTTACTCTCTCGAGTTGAGTGTGTGGACATGGGACTAGGGTTCACTCTCTCGAGCTGAACCTCATGTCGACCCACTCACACCGACCATCAATTTAGTGGTTATAGTTTTACGACCTCTCTCTTGAGCAAGCCGAAAACACAAAAATAAAGTTGTATTTGCAACTACAAATTCATTAAATTCATCCACAACCACTAAACGAAATCACATTTAATCTACGAATAAAATATCAGCAAGCAAGACCCAACAATTATCTTAACCCATAACACCCCAAGAATTGGGGTTTTTAGCCACACATGAAGAGATAGAAATTTATACCTAAATGAGCTTGCATTCAAATGGGTATGAAGATTTAAGTCTTCTTACAGGCTAAGAATGAAGAATCCAAGTGACCCAAATCCTAATCCTTGGAGATGAAACCCTCTTCTTCTCCAAGTCTTCAAAACCCTCTCAAACTTAGAGCAAAATTTTTAAAAAAGTACTATTCTATATGGAAAATATCACAATTGTTCTATTATATGTGAAAATTATAATAATTGTTCCACACTAAAACTAAAACTCTAACTAGTATTTATAGTTTTCACAGATTTGTGCAGCAGCGGATCGTTCATCGTCATTAGTTGATCAACTTGGTGAATCGTCCTTTGGTGTAGTTCATCTCCGTCTTGCTGTATCCTTCAGCCTCGTCGTGCTCTGGGTCATTGGGAGGCATGGTACTGCTTCACAGAACTGCTCGGCGAAGCGACGACTGCTCCCTTTTTACGCAAACTTGATCCTTTTCTTCAGAGCTCAACACACTGGAACAAAAGGTGAAGTAAGACCCTTCGACGACTAGCCAAGTGGACTCAGCGATCCTCAAGCCATCATTTCTTCGTTCTTTTCAGCCTTTTCGTTCCTTTTTGCGATGTAGTGTCCATGCTTTCCTTCAAACTTCAAATACCTGAAACTTAAGGGTTTTCATCAGATATTAATATAAAATAAGCATTTGAGGACAAAATTTCTATTAAAACATAGCCCTAAATGAGTCCAATTTGTCGACTCATCAACCAACAACTCTGAAGCTCAACCAGATCAACGAAGCGCTGGATCCTGATTTGGATTACCTGTATCTACATCATAAAAGTTGCAAATCAAATGACGTCAGTACATGTAATGTACGAGCATGCGAGGGGAAATCTAAAACAAGACATAAACTTGAAAATGGAACTGAAGAAACTTACCTCATCTTAACTCAACTCAACTCTACTCAACTCAACTCTTGTCAATATAAAGTAGTAATAAAGATGCAGTATAATGAAAAGCTTTGAAACATGTAGATAACAACTCATTGTATTGAAAAACACAATAGTAACTTAGTTTTGTATATGAAATACAAGTAACTCTGTGGGAGATTCTCTAACCAACAACCATAACTATGAGTTATGTGATGATACAACGTCTTGACTCATGCTGCTAGGGCCATCCTATACTTTGCCGGGGTATAGAACCTGCTACTAAGTGGATCCACTAGTATATGCTAAAAGCAATAACATATCATCTAAAAAGTATGACCCTTTCTACCCGTGTTTTCTTTAAATGTGAAGATGCTTCTTTTTAACTAAGTGTTTTACATTTTCTACTAGAATATGGATAAAAAACCAAAATAGATGGTGGAGATGCAATAATGGCAGTTCCCATATTGTGTATTGCAATACAAGATATGGGAACGACTATTATTGCATCTCCACTATCTACTTTATTTTGCTTATCCATATTCTAGTATAAAATGTTAAACACTCAGTTAAAGACAAGAATCTTACATTTAAAGACTTTTTTAAGAATAATTAATATCTTAACATGATATTTTAAGAATAATTAATATCCCAACTGATATTTTAAGAATAAATTAATATAAGAGTGCACCCACTTCTTAGTTAAATTAATTTGTTAAATCATATTATAAGAATCAAATAAACTAATACATAAACATTAATTTAACAATCAAAGTATGGTTTTAAGCACATAAACAATACTAGGATCACCAAATTCTCAGTTTGAACAATGTATTTATAATTAATTCACTATCAAATGCTTAAAGGAAAACTTTAAGACAAAAATTATGAAGATAATGTGATTCAAAAATAAAACACTTAATCTGGTTTCAAATAAAAACGAATATATATATATATATATATATATATATATATTTATAGACAAATAAAATAACCTTAAGATTTTTTATTTCAGTAATTTCTTTGAGGTTAATTATTATATACTTATGTGAAGGACACTTAATCTGAACTGAAATACTTATATTGCAGTCTGATGAGTCTATAGATAAAAACACAAGTGGGTTGAACCTCAGTAGTGATTTTGATTGTGACAAGTCTTTGATAGATTCTTTCTCTCATGACAATTAATTTATTATATTTAATTTCTTTCACGATATATCAAAATTACAAAATAGTGCCAATATAGTTATATTTTTCTGTAAATTAACTATTTAGAAACCATGTACATTATCAAATCTTTCAAGTAGATTTTTTCAAACAACATGTACATTTGAGGTATATGTTATCCCCCTAAAAGTTCTTAAGCTATATAATTCTTTGTCCAAAAAGAAATAATCGCACTAAACCTATTTTTCTAAGTCACTTCACATAATTATTGAAATAAAATTTACTTTTAAATGAATTATAACCGAATATTATTTTAATTGAACAAGACATCTATTATAGATCTAAAGTTTATAAAGTAATTTTTGATACCTGTCAATTGATACGAGATAATCTGAAGATCAATGACTTTTGCAGGATGTAGAAACAAAGCATAAATGCAATCCATTTTTGGGACTTGATATGAATCAAGGACGTGCAAGATTTGTATTCTTCTTTTTTGCCAGGTTTCATTCGATTTGTTGTGGATGGAAAAATCAGGAAGCTACGACTTCAAAGCTTACAAGCAGCTACGACTCACTTGCTGCACTTCCTCCCCAAGGTACTGTGCAGGGGACATGTCCGAAAGTCCTCTAAAAAAAGAGGACGATGGGGGAGAGGCCGTGCTTCACTGATGAGAACGGTGTGCTTTAGCCGATTTCATTCTTGATGAACAACAATAAAGTTCACAAATTTATAAAATTTAACACCGGTGATGAAAAAGTGAGATGTGAAAGTAAGCAATAATTTTTTTGTTTAATAGCTCTAAGACATCGATATAATTAAGAAGACCAAAAGGTATACACCCTAGATGAAGAGACGGGAGATGAAGGGGAGAGGGGGAAATGAGGAAAAAATTATACGAAATAATTATAATTAGAAACAAGACAATTATAGATATATCACAGATCAAGACTAAGCTCCTCTTTAAAATCGGGTATGGAAGCCATGGCATCCACCGGAATACGCCTAAAAAAGAATTAAGATCAGCAACTAACAAACCAAAGAAGAAGGAACAAAGAATAGATGAAGACGTTTATCTTGGAAAGCTGAGGAACAAGAGGATACTGATGGACAAAATGAAGGTGTTGATGCCCATAACAACTAGAATAGGAAATTTAAGTTCAGTAGAGCTCCTAGCGGCGACATGAAGGAGAAAAGGATGAAGATCAATTTTGAAACCCTATAGGATATAAGGATAAGAGGTTATAAGGAAATGGGGGCATTTTTTGGACTGGGCCATACAGTTGTCGGTCTCTTTATTTAATTTTGGGCTTTCGGGTCAATTTTTATATTAAGACTTTCATTCAATAAAAGTGCTCTCAGCTCAATATTTAATTAACTTTTTTTTTTATAGATATATCACTAAAGAAGAAAAAATAATTTGTGCGAAGAAATATTTTTGGGTGAATTTCATAAAGGTCATTAAAATTTTGTCTAATTGTAGTAAAATCAGTAATTTAACTATAAAATCATTTAACTTTCACTGAATTTTATACTGTGTCATTTTTATTATTTCAACTTCACCGAAAATCATAATTAGCCTATTTAAAATATATTATTTTAAAGTAGTAGAGCTTCATGATCCCAAAATATTAACACACCCAAAATTGGATCTATGAAATTTAAAATAAAAATTTTCAGTAATAACAAGTTTTTTTTTTAAAACATAACAAAATTTTCTTTTAAAATATAACATATACGATATTGTATGAAAGTGCTTAGAGTATCAATGTATATAAATTGATATATTGTATATACGTGCACATATAATGTCTATACATGTACATTAATGTCATATACACAATACACGCACGCGTATAAGAATTGTGCCTTCAATCAAGAAATATGAATATCAAGGTAGATATACTAAGTTGTAATATATAACTATAATGACCCATCAGGTTATTTTGAGAACTAGTCCTCTCTCTTTCATAAAAGACCCTTTCTATAAATTTTAAACTATTAGGTTAACTAAGTTATTTAATTTACATGTATTTTTAAAAATAATTAATTTAATTAGTGGTTGATGGGCCAAGTCCGTAATTTTTTCAATACCCTATACCAATTGACCTATTTGTTGGAATAAGTTAAAGAAGGTTTTATAAAATTTGTAACCCGAGCTAATTGAGGCTAAAATCCACCAACGAAAAAGGACGAGAATGATTCAGGTAAATCATCCATCACACATAATCTTATATAATGTGAAGATGCTTCTTTTTATATATGTGTTTTACATTTTCTACTAGAATATGGATAAGAAAAACAAAATAGATGGTGGAGATGCAATAATGGTAGTTCCCATATCGTGTATTGCAATACACGATATGGGAACGACTATTATTGCATCTCCACTATCTACTTTATTTTGCTTATCCATATTCTAGTATATAATGTTAAACACTCAGTTAAAGACAATCATCTTCACATTTAATGATTTTTTTTAAGAATAATTAATTATCTTAACAAGATATTTTAAGAATAATTAATATCCAAACTGATATTTTAAGAATATTTAATAGCTTAACATGATATTTTAAGAATAAATTAATATAAGAGTGCACCCTCTTCTTAGTTAAATTAATTTGTTAAATCATATTATAAGAATCCAAGAAACTAATACATAAACATTAGTGTAACAACCGAAGTATGATTTTAAGCACAAAAACAATATTAGGATCACCAAATTCTCAGTTTAGACAATGTTTTTATAATTAATTCACTATTAAATGCTTAAAGGAAAACTTCAAGACAAAAATTATGAAGATAATGTGATTCAAAAAAGAAAACACTTAATCTGGATTCAAATATATATATATATATATATATATATATGTATGATATATATATGTATATCATACATATGCGAAGGACACATAATCTGAACTCAAGTATTTATATTGCAGTCTGATGTGTCTTTTGATAAAAACACTAGTAGGTTGATCCTCAGTAGTGATTTTGATTGTGACAAGTCTTTGATAGATTCTTTCTCTCATGACAATTAATTTATTATATTTAATTTCTTTCACGATATATCAATTTTACAAAATAGTGCCAATATAGTTATATTTTTATGTAAATTAACTATTCAGAAACCATCTACATTATCAAATCTTTCAAGTAGATTTTTCAAACAACATGTACATTTGAGGTATATGTTATGCCCCTAAAACTTCTTAATCTATATAATTCGTCGTCCAAAAAGAAATAATCGCACTAAACCTATTTTTCTAAGTAATTTCACATAATTTTTGAAATAAAATTTACTTTTAAATGAATTATAACCCAAAATTATTTTAATTAAACAAGACAAATAGATCTAAAGTTTATAAAGTAATTTTTGATACATGTCAATTGATACGAGATAATATGAAGATCATTGACTTTTGCAGGATGTAGAAACAAAGCATAAATGCAATCCATTTTTGGGACTTGATATGAATCAAGGACGTGTAAGATTTGTACTATTCTTTTTTGCCAGGTTTCATTCGATTTGTTGTGGATGGAAAAATCAGGAAGCTACGACTTCAAAGCTTACCAGCAGCTACGATTCACTTGCTGCACTTCCTCCCCAAGGTACTGTGCAGGGGACATGTCCGAAATTCCTCTGAAAAAAGAGGACGACGGGGGAGAGGCCATGCTTCACTGATGAAGATGGTGTGCTCTAGCCGATTTCATTCTTGATGAACAACAATAAAGTTCACGAATTTATAAAATTTAACACCGGCGATGAAAAAGTGAGATGTGAAACTAAACTAAAATTTTTTTGTTTAATAGCTCTAAGACATCGATATAATTAAGAAGACCAAAGGGTATAAACCCTAGATGAAGAGATGGGAGATTAAGGGGGGAGGGGGAAATGAGGAAAAAATTATACGAAATAATTATAATTAGAAACAAGACAATTATAGATATATCACAGATCAAGACTAAGCTCCTCTTTAAAATCGTGTATGGAAGCCATGGCATCCACCGGAATACGCCTAAAAAAGAATAAAGATTTGCAACTAACAAACCAAAGAAGAAGGAACAAAGAATAGAGGAAGACGTTTACCTTGGTAAGCTGAAGAACAAGAGGATACTGATGGACAAAAAGAAGGTGTTGGTGCCCATAACAACTAGAATAGGAAATTTAAGTTCAGTAGAGATCCTAGCGGCGACAGGAAGGCTAAAAGGATGAATATCAATTTTGAAACCCTAAAGGATAGAAGGGTAAGAGGTTATAAGGAATTGGGGGCATTTTTTGGACTGGGCCATACGGTGGTCGGTCTCTTTATTTAATTTTGGGCTTTTTGTTCAATGTTTGTATTAAGACTTCCATTCAATAAAACTGCTCTGAGCTAAATATTTAATTATTTTTTTTATAGATATATCACTAAAGAAGAAAAAATTATTTGTGCCAAGAAATAATTTATGGTTAATGTCAGAAAGGTCATTAAAATTTTGTATAATTGTAGTAAAATAATTAATTTAACTATAAAATCATTTAACTTTCACTTAATTTTATATAGTGTCATTTTTGTTATTTCAAATTCACCGAAAACCATAGTTAGCCTATTTAAAATATATTATTTTAAAGTAATAGAGCTTCATGACCCCAAAATTTTAATATACCCAAAATTGGATCTATAAAATTTAAAATAAAAATTTTCAGTAATAACAAGTTTTTTTTCAAAACATAACAAAATTTTCTACTAAAATATAAAATGTACGCTATTGTATGAACGTGCTTAGAGTATCAATGTATATAAATTGATATATTGTATATACGTGCACATATAATGTCTATACATGTACATTAATGTCATATACACTATACACGAACGCGTATAAGAATTGTGCCTTCAATCAAGAAATGTGAATATCAAGGTATATATACTAAGATGTAATATATAACTATAATGACCCATCAGGTTATTTTGAGAACTAGTCCTCTCTCTTTCATAAAACACCTTTTCTATAAATTTTAAACTATTAGGTTCACTAAGTTATTTAATTTACAGGTATTTTTTAAAAATAATTAATTTAATTGGTGGTTGATGGACCAGGTCCATAATTTTTTAATACCCTATACCAGTTGACCCATTTGTTGGAATAAGTTAAAGAAGGTTTTATAAAGTTTGTAACCCAAGCCAATTGAGGCTAAAATCAACCAACGAAAAAGGACGAGAACGATTCAGGTAAATCATCCATCACACCTAATCCTGTATAATGTATATCAAAATTCTATTATTATATTTAGGCAAAAGGGTTTGGTGGGCCCTTGTCTTTGTATGAGTTTGTATTGTGAATACTTCTACTTATCCATTTGTCATCTAGACCTTGAATCCATCTAAACTCAGCATTTTTAACACTTTTTTACCCTTTAGTTGTGCATGTATCACAAACGCCTGACACGTAATTTTAAAAATAATTATAAAATGACACATGTGTATATATAGCACTTCGTATCATCTTGACATTTTTTGGCATGCCCCGAACCTACACCCTGGACGTGGTCGGCACTCGAGAACTGTTGCTAGCCCCAAGTGAACCCTTGGCCTGGCTTAAATCTTAGCGGAAGACTTACTTATAATAAAAACACTTTAAAAAGTAAACTGTAACTAAAAGATAACTTAAAATGTTTTATAAAGAAACATTCAACAAGCCAAAGTGGCAACTCTAGTAACAACATAACTTAATGAAAATGAAAAGACTCATGAACTAACAATATCTAATTGTCTATGTGTCACGCCCTGAGACTCCCCCCGAGACGCGGACACGGGATCTAGGACCACAAGTGATCCCAAGCTAACCCTGCTGGCATGATCATGAACATACTAAACAAAAACTGAATAATAAAAACTGTGCGGGAGTTATAATCATAAATAAATCTGAAATGATGGGGAATAACCATAAACTATAACTGAGATATATGAAAACTAATGAGTTTAATTCAAGGAAGATATTAACTCAATACTAAGCTGAATCTATCTATGTCTGAAAATAGCCTGACTAGAAATGCTGGGACAGTCCCAGCTAAGTCTAGCAAAACTGAAACTAAAGACTAAAAATACTGACAAGATACTCATGACTATTGTCCTCGGAGAATGAGTACTCACCACTGATTCTACTGAACTGGAGATCGGGAACCGATCTAAGTGTGATCTGGATGCTGAGAACCTGAACCTACATCACGAGAAGATGTAGCGCACGTATGCATCAATACTTTAATGGTACTGAGCATACAAGATAGAGTAAAGCTGAATTAACATATAACTGAACAAAGCAATGAAACAATCTGAAATGATATAGATACTAAATACTGAGTTAACTGAATGCAAAGACCAATTTATAACATACTGAGACTGAATGCAGAATATACTGATATATGGTCAATGCAATAGAATCTGACTTAACTATGGGAGTTACTAATAACCGACATAAAACCACATGAGCTAAATGGGGAGTCCAATGTATACGCCCCATCGAGAGGACCCAATACACCCGGCCAAAGGTGTAGAGGCATACTGGCGTGATCATAAAAATGATGCCCACAGAGGGGACTTACACCTACGTGGCTCGTAGTTCTGGGACTATATGGGTGCGCTGAATCCTAGTCTAACTCGGTATTATGCTACTCCCAATAGATTAAGTGATTAACACATTATGACTGAATTTCTGTAATACTGGATAACTCAAAACTGAACATGCAAAACTGAGAATGCAACAATTAATCTGATAATGATGCATTCATAAACTAAGGCATATATAACTGAATACTGAAATATCTGACCTAGCATGTGTAATTGAAGAACTAAATAAATACATAGCTAGGGTTATGAAATTCAAGCAATAAACTGAGCAATAACATGATAATCTGATTAGGAACATTTAAATAACTAATTCATGATGATCTGTTGAAATTCTAGAAACCTTAGGTCTATTCATAATCATGGAATCAAGAACCTGACTGAATTCTAGGGACCTAATGGGCGAAAGGAATCCACTAATGAAATCCCACATACCTGGTGACGAATTCCATGGAGAAATCGTTAGATTTCGGGGCTGTAGCTGATGGAACCTTGCTGCATTTTTGAACTAGGGTTCTTGACTTCTCTTCTCTTCTTACGCTCTAATTTTCTATGTTTTGATTAATGATTTGACTTAAGTAAGTTCTAGTTATGTTTCTAGGCTTAAACTGACTAAAACCTCATAATTTAGGGTCTAAACGACGTAGTATAGGGGTTCAACGAAATAGAAAAATATCAAAAGACCCCTGACTTAACTGTTGTCGGAGTGATCGACGGACGGGACCTACGGGCCGTAGGTCAATCTACGGCCCATGTTGGTCGGCCGTCGTTTGCATCAGAGTATGGGTGAAGGGGAGCCTCGAACCACAGACATAGACCACGGACCATGGTCTGACCTACGGACCGTGGGTCTGTTCGTGGGTCAAGACTTAGTTAATTTTTTGAGGGGAGGGGTTGCAATGGTGAACCACGGACCGCCAGTACGGGCCGTGGTCTAACCTACAGTTGTGGATGTCAATCGTGGGTTGCACCTGCAACTTCTCAAAATCTGCATTTTTGGTCTGTTTCGGATACGGGGTGTTACATTATCTCCCCCTTGGAACCATTCGTCCTCGAATGAAGACTAAACTAGCCAAAATGGAGGGAGAGGGCTGCAATCCCTACCAATAAACACTGAGAATTGAATTTCTGACTGAACTGAGTTCCAAGAATATGCAAATACGCTGAAAATGCTAGTACAAACTGAAGGAACATGATTCTAAGACCAAATTTATGCATGAATGACTTAAAAATTGAGGAGGAACTATTACCTCAAGCTGGAGTGCAATCGGAAGGAAAGAGGTGAGGATACTTGACTTTCATGGCTGTTTCTGCTTCCCAAGTAGCTCCCTCTACGGACTGACTCCTCCACCACACCTTGACTGAATTGACTTCTTTGTTTCTCAACCTTCTAACTTTACGATCAAGAATCTCAACTGGTACATCCTCATAAGAAAGACTATCTTTTACAGACACAGTCTCTAATGGCACTACGGATGCTGGATCACCCACACACTTCTTCAAAAGTGAAATGTGAAAGACTGGATGCACTGCTGCTAAATCTGCTGGCAACTCTAACTCATAAGACACTTTACCAATCCTTTTCAAGATCCGGGAAGGGCCTACATATATGGGACTAAGCTTCCTTTTCTTGCCAAATCTCATCACCCCTTTTATAGGTGACACTTTCAGGAAAACCCAATCATCAACTTGGAATTCTAGTTCCCTTCTTCTCATATCTGCATAAGACTTCTGGCGACTCTGGGCGGTCTTAAGTCTATCTCTAATGAGTTGCACTTTCTCCATAGCATCAAGGACTGAATCTGGTCCTATCATGGGTGCTTCACCTACTTCAAACCAACCAACTGAAGATCTATATCTACGCCCATACAATGCCTTATAAGGGGCCATCTGAATGCTAGAATGGCTGCTTCACTTACTTCAAACCAACCAACTGGAGATCTTCATCTACGCCCATACAATGCCTTATAAGGGGCCATCTGAATGCTCGAATGGTAATTATTGTTGTAGGTGAACTCAATAAGAAGAAGGTGATCATCCCAACTACCCTTGAAGTCGATCACACAAGCTCTCAACATGTCCTCTAAGGTCTGAATGGTACGCTCTGCCTGACCATCCGTCTGTGGATAAAATGTTGTGCTAAGGTTAACCTGAGTACCAAGATCCTTCTGAAATGACTTCCAGAAATTAGAGGTAAACTGATGACCTCTATCTGAGACGATAGACAAAGGAACCCCATGCAACTTCACAATCTCATTAATGTAAAGCTTGGCGTAATCCTCTGCCGAATCTGTAGTGCTGATCGCCAAAAAGCAAGAAGACTTAGTAAGCCTATCAACAATCACCCAAATGGAGTCATGCTGTCTGCGAGTACCAGTTAAACCTGTGATGAAATCCATGTTGATCACTTCCCACTTCCAAGTAGGAATGTCAATCTCTTGAGTCATGCCTCGTGGTTTCTGATGTCCTACCTTAACTTGCTGGCAATTGGGGCACTTAGCCACAAAGTCTGCTATATCTCTTTTCATACCATTCCACCAATAGACTTCTCACAGATCGCGGTACATCTTAGTGGCGCATGGATGGATAGAATATCTGGAGTTATGGGCCTCTGCAAGAATATGTTGTCTCAACTTGCCCACATTAGGAACACATAATCGACCCTGGTAGCGAAGCGCACCATCTCCCCTTTGGGAGAAAACCTCCACTCTCTGATTGTGGATTGCACCCTAAAGCCCAAGCAAGACTGTATCACTGTCTTGTTTTTCCTTAACCTCTACTACCAAAGAAGATTATGCCCCATTTTGAACCGTTACACCACCATCTGATATGCTCATAAGACGAACTCCTAGGCGAGCAAGTCTGTAAACATCCTTTGCTAGCTCTTTTCTTTCTTCCTCAACATGTGCTACACTACCCATGGATAATCTGCTAAAAGCATCTGCTACTACATTTGCATACACACTCATATCAAAATCTTTTAGTAACTCAAGCCACCTTCTCTGGCGAAGATTCAACTCTTTCTGGGTGAATACATACTGGAGGCTCTTATGGTTTGTGAATACATCTACATGAACACCATACAAGTAGTGTCTCCAAATCTTGAGTGTAAACACCACTGTTGCAAGCTCGAGGTCATGAGTCGGATAATTCTTCTCATGCACCTTAAGCTGTCTGGAATCATAGGCTATAACCTTACCTTGTTGCATCAATACACAACCTAGGCCGACCCTGGATGCATCACAATAGATCATATAACCATCTGAACCCTCTGGTAGAGTCAAGACAAGAGCTGTAGTCAACCTAGTTTTCAGTTCTGCAAAGCTTTTCTCACAGTCATCTGACCACTGGAACTTAACCTTTTTCTGAGTCAACCTAGTCAATGGTGAGGCTATGGATGAAAATCCCTCCACTAACTGTCTGTAATAGCCCGCTAGACCTAAGAAACTTCTGATATTTGTAGCAGAGGTAGGTTTGGGCCATTGTTTCACTTCTTCTATCTTCTGGGAATCTACTCAAATTCCTTCACTAGACACAATATGCCCAAGGAAAGCAACTGATTGTAACCAAAACTCACACTTGTTAAATTTTGCAAATAACTGGCGATCTTTGAGAGTTTGCAGAACAACTCTCAAATGACTCGCATGTTCCTCCTTATTCCTAGAGTAAATGAGGATATCATCAATAAGGACGATAACGAATAAGTCTAAGTACTGATTAAACACTCTGTTCATCAAATCCATGAAAGCTGCAACAACAACATTAGTTAGTCCAAATGACATGACTACAAATTCATAATGACCATACCGAGTTTTGAAGGCTATTTTCGAAATGTCAATATCTCTAACTTTAAGATGATGATAACCTAATCTGAGGTCTATATTTGAGAAATGACTAGCACCATGAAGTTGGTCGAACAAGTCATCAATCTTGGGGATGGGATACTTATTCTTGATTGTGACCTTGTTCAACTGCCTATAGTCAATGCATATTCTGAGAGAACCATGTCTCATCTTTACGAACAACACTGGTGCACCCCATGGCAAAATACTAGGTCTGATGAAGCTCTTATCTAGAAGGTCTTTCAACTACTCCTTCAATTCCTTAAGCTCAGTTGGAGCCATTCTGTAAGGAGGAATAGAGATAGGCTGGGTATCTGGAAGGAGATCAATTCCAAAGTCAATTTCCCTTTCGGGAGTAACTCCGGGAAGATCATCTGGAAACATTTTTGGAAACTCATTAACCACTGGAACTGACTCAAGAGTTGGAGTTTCGGAGCTAGAATCCTTAACCCGAACTAGATGATAGAGATAGCCCTTAGAGATCATCTTTCTGGCCTTAAGGTAAGAAATGAATCGACCTATAGACGCTAAGCTACTACCTTTCCATTCTAAGATTGGTTCGTCTGGAAACTGAAAATGAACAATCCTAGTTCTACAATCGATTGAGGCATAACAGGAATGTAACCAATCCATGCTTAGAATGACATTGAAGTATACCAGTTCTAACTCTACAAGATCTGCTGAGGTGACCTTCTGAGAGATTGTGACAGGGCAATTTTTGTATACCCGTTTATCTATAACTGGGTCACCGACTAGAGTAGAGACTGAGAAGGGTTCTGAAAGAGTTTTTGGGCTAACACTGAATTGAACTGCTATGTAAGGAGTTACAAAAGACAAAGTAGCCCCTGGATCTAACATGCATAAACATCAAGATCAAAGACTCGTCGCGTACCAATGACTACATCAGGAGAATCTTCCTGATCTTAACAAGCCTGAAAAACATAAAACATGTTTTGACGCTGTTCGCTACTTGTACCAGATAAGTTACCCTGCTGAGTCGGGCGACCTGCTGGTGCTATTGAAGTTATAGACTGAGCTCTACCATTATATCCTCTTTGATCCTGTCTAGAAGGACAATCCTTCAATCTATGACCAGACTGACCACACCCAAAACATCTTTCCTTACCTGCAAGGCACTCGCCCGAATGGTTCTTACTACATTTCGGGCAAGTTGGGTAAGTTTTGGTGCCTGAAACACTACCTTAAGACTTAGAGCCTGACACCCTACCTTTCTGATCGTTACGGAACCTAGGGGATGGAACACTAGTTGATGAATGGGCTGGAGTCGAAGACTTTTGCTGAAACTGCGAGCGATTTCCACCACCTGATTTCTGTTGGGAATACTCATAGTTACCTATTCTTTCTTTCTTAGTCTCCTTAGCCTGTTCCCTAAGCTTATCACCTTCAACCAGCTGAGCATGAGTCATGAGCCTAGAGATGTTCATGTCTCCCAACAACATAGCATTCATGCACTCTGTTTTCACTAAGTCGGACACCCCATAAAGAAACTTATTCATTTGAGCCCTGGAGTCAGCAACCATGTGAGGAGCATACCTAGAGAGTTAGTTAAACTTGAGCCCATACTCTTGGACAGTCATGTTACCCTGCCTTAAGTTCATAAATTCTTGGGCCCTTGCTTCTCTCAACTCTATGGGGAAACACCTGTCAAGAAAAGGTCTCGCTGAAACAATCCTAAGTAATAGGAGCTACATCTATACCCCTGTCCTCCTTCCACTGAGTATACCAGATATGAGCCACATCTTTAAGTTGGTAGATGCTAACTCAACCCGGTCATTCCCAGTTACCTGCATCACTTCAAAGATCTTCTTGACCTCATCAATAAAGTTTTGGAGATCTTCTCCAACTTGCGATCCTAAGAACTCTGGCGGATTCATCCTAACGAAGTCTCACACCCTGGCTGCAGCTGACCCAACATTGGCATTTACCAAAACTGGAACCCACTGATTGTTCTGATTGGCCACACTCTGAGCCAACATCTAAATGATGTTCCTGAACTCTACATTCGACACTTCTTGATCGGGGGCTGGAGGAGCAGCGTTTGCGTTCCTGGCATTCGCATTCCTGGCGTTAGCTCTACGAGGAGACATGATCACTGAAACATCGAATGTCGATTTAGAATGGAATTTAGATCATTCCTTACACATGATAAGAGTAACAAGAAAATGAAGATATCCTAAAACACTTTGTAGCCTCCCCCTCATTAGATGTGGTGCAATTCACACCCACGAAAATGACTCTACTTAGTGTGACTTTTTAGACATCCTAGGACACTTAAACCTAGTGCTATGATACCAAGTTTATCACGCCCTGTGACTACCCCCGAGACGCGGACACGGGACCTAGGACCACAAGTGATCCCAAGCTAACCCTGCTGGCATGATCATGAGCATACTAAATAAAAACTGAATAATAGAAACTGTGCGGAAGCGATAATCATAAATAAATTTGAAATGATGGGGAATACCCATATACTATAACTGAGATATATGAAAACTGATGAGTTTAATACAAGGAAAATATTAACTCAATACTAAGCTGAATCTATCTATGTCTGAAAATAGCCTCTAACTGACTAGAAATGTTGGGACAGTCCCCAGCTAAGTCTAGCAAAACTAAAACTAAAAGACTAAAAATACTGAAAAGAAACTCATGACTATTGTCCTCGGAGAATGATGACTCACCACTGATTCTGCTGAATTGGAGATTGGGAACCGATCTATGCGTGATCTGGATGTGGAGAACCAGAACCTATATCACGAGAAGATGTAGCGCACGTATCCGTCAGTACTTGAAAGGTACTGAGCATGCATGATAGAGTAAATCTGAAATAACATATAACTGAACAAAGCAATAAAACAATGAAATAATCTGAACATGATATAGATACTGAATACTGAGCTAACTGAATGCAATGACCAATTTATAACATACTGAGACTGAATGTTGAATATACTGATACATAGTCAATGCAATAGAATCTAACTGAACTGTGGGAGCTATTAATAACCAACATAAAACCACATGAGCTAAATGTGGAGTCCGATGTATGCGCCCCACCGAGGGGACCCAATACACCCGGCCAAAGGTGAAGAGGCATGCTGGCGTGATCACTAAAATGATGCCCATAGAGGGGACTTACACCTACATGGCTCGTAGTTCTGGGACTATATGAGTACGTTGAACCCTAGTCCAACTCGATATTATGCTACTACCAATAGATTAAGTGATTAACACATTATGACTGAATTTCTGTAATACTGGATAACTCAAAACTGAACATGCAAAACTGA
The DNA here is from genome assembly GCF_019186545.1 of Solanum stenotomum. NCBI lineage: Eukaryota > Viridiplantae > Streptophyta > Magnoliopsida > Solanales > Solanaceae > Solanum > Solanum stenotomum. The sequence continues at coordinate 336,506 of NW_026021534.1, read as the reverse complement.
GAATGCAACAATTAATCTGATAATGATGCATTCATAAACTGAGGCATGTGTAACTGAATACTGAAATATCTGACCTAGCATGTGTAATTCAAGAACTAAATAAATACATAGCTAGGGTTCTGAAATTCATGCAATAAACTGAGCAATAACATGATAATCTGATTAGGAACATTTAAATAACTAATTCACGATGATCTGTTGAAATTCTATAAACCCTAGGTCTATTCATAATCATGGAATCAAGAACGTGACTGAATTCTAGGGACCTAGTGGGCAAAAGGAACCCACTAGTGAAATGCCACATACCTGGTGACGAATTCCACGGAGAAATCTTTAGATTTCAGGGGTGGTACTGATGAAACCTTGCTGCGTTTTTGAAATTGGGTTCTTGACTTCTCTTCTCCTCTTACGCTCTAATTTTCTAAGTTTTGAATAATGATTTGACTTAAGTAAGTTCTAGTTTTGTTTCTAGGCTTAAACTGACTAAAACCTCATAATTTAAAGTCTAAACGACGTAACTTAGGGGTCCAACAAAATAGGAAAAGATCAAAGGACCCCTGACTTAACTGCTGTAGGAGTGATCGAGGGACGGGACCTACGGGTCGTAGGTCAATCTACGATCTGTGCTGGTCGGCCGTCGTTTGCATCAAAGGCTGGGTAAAGGGGAGCCTCGATCCATAGACACAGACCACAGATCGTAGTCTGACCTACAGACTGTAGGTCGAGACTTAGTTGATTTTCTCAGCTGGGTTTGGGGAGGGGTTGCAGCGGTAAACCACGGACCACCAGCACGGGCCGTGGTCTAACCTACTGTCCATGGATGGCAACCGTGGGTTGCACCTGTAACTTCTCAAAATTTGCATTTTGGTCTATTTCGGATACGGGGTGTTACACTATAAAGCCTTTAATAGCTGAGATGGATGTCGGGACAAGACCAACGATATCCTAACAACCTAGAATGATAAAGCAAATAAAAAAGGTCCTCTGGAAGCAATGAGGCGCACGAATGATGTTTGCGTAATCAAGATAGAACTTTCGATGTAAGTGTCACGATCGTACAATAGTTTATTAACCCAACCAATGGTTGGGATCGTCCCAAGAGAGTGGTTTTGAGAATTTATAGAAAAATAAAATTTAGTTCTAACTAGTCGTAGCTAAAGACATTAACGAGTAAAAACATTGTAAATTAAAGGGGGGCATAAAAGTGTCAATTAACAATGGGGGGAGGGGGTTTGTCACTAGAAAGTAAAAACAGCAAAATAAACAAGGATTTCTAAGCAATGAGAAGGGATTCTTGGGATATGACGGGAATACGGGTTAAGCTAGATTATTGGGTACATGCTTTTGATAGAAGATTCATAGAATAATTGTGACTAGGATAGCACTTTAAGGGGGATACACTCTCTCTCGAGCAACTTACCCCATTTCAAATGCGTTCCTCTCGGACACCCACTTGCCGCATGAAGACCAGCCTATGCCTTAACCCACTCACTCTCTCGAGCTGAGTGTGTGGACATGGGACTAGGATTCACTCTCTCAGCTGAACCTCATGTCGACCCTGTCATGATCCGAGTCTACTCCCTGGACGTGGCCGGCACTTAAGAACCATTACTGGTCCCCTAGCGAACCCGCATCCTGGCTGACTACAAGCGGAAGACTAACTTAAGAATGCAAAAGCTTAAAACTGAATAAAATTCAATAAACTCAACTTTTCAAACTTTAACTCAAATAAACAACTTAGATTAAAAATAATATATTCAACTCACCATAAAATAGGCACTTAAGTCTTTAAAATATTTAATAAAATAAATGAATAATATAGACTTCTCAACTATACTGACTATCTAAGTAGGCGTATCGTGAGATGAAATCAGCGTTTGGACATGCGATTTTACGCGGATTCCATCTCATGATTCCATATCATGAGATGTGATTCCATATTCTCCAAAAATCATGATATGTGAATTCCATATCATGATTTGAGATATTTTTAATACAAAAATTGATCCACAAATTTATATTTTTTTAAAACAACCCCACATTAATATCTACTAACGATTTATTTTATATGTAAATAAAATTTATAATGACATCGTTACTTTTTAAAATTTATTATTCTCACCGACATAAAATTTATTATTCTCACCAACATATAGTCACTTTAACTCAATCCAACCGATTGTTGAGTAACATTAAAGACTAGTACACTACAATTTATGTTCAATTTTTTTATTGAATTAAAGTTAGATGAAACAGTTACTTAAATGGAGAACAACTATCAATATAATAATATATTATGCGATTTTATAAGTTTTTGTTTATTTGATAAGATTGGATAAACAATTGAGGTTATTTTAATAGTTTTACAACTTATGAATTCTTATGTTTATGAGAAAATATACAACATCAAAATTGCATATCGCAGTCCAAACAAAATTTTAATTTAATCTCATAATTCCATATTACGATATCATATCATGATTCCATATCATGATATCATATCACATGGCCAAACGGGCCCTAAATAAACCCCTTAATCCAAAAACTCAAAAATCATAAAAAGAACTCCAACATTTCAACATAAAAAACATAACTTGACCAAATTAATCAACTTAAAAAGACTGCATTCAAATAAATTACACAAAAAATAACTATAAAAATGCAAAATTTAACTTCACCTGAGATCTGTATACAGATTTTTGAGTGATTTGGTCTTAAAAATGGCAGAGAGAGAACTAGGTCTTATCCTAGAGAGTACTTGAAATTTTTTGAAAACAAAGAGGGCATTTTCCGCTTTTTGTGTAATTTAAAAAAATTTAAAACTTTTTTTCTCTGCAGTTTCAGTGTTGACCGGGAATTGACCGGCTAATGTCAATACCCGATTGGAAATTGTGTCAAATTTTAATAAATGGTATTTTCAGTCTCAGTTTAGATATTAATTATTTTTTAAAATTTTTTAAATGTTAAAATGCTTCTTTTTAAGTAAGTGTTTAACATTTTCTACTAGAATATGGATAAGCAAAACAAATTAGATGGTGGAGATGCAATAATGACAGTTCGCACTATATACTTTATTTTGTTTATCCATATTCTAGCATAAAATGTTAAACACTTAGTTAAAGACAAGCATCTTCACATTTAAAGAATTTTTAAGAATAATTAATATCTTAACATGATTTTTTAAGAATAATTAATATCTAAACTGATATTTTAAGAATAATTAATATCTTAACATGATATTTGAAGAATAAATTAATATCATGTTAATTTTCAGTCTCAGATTAGATCTAAGCTTTTTATATGTATATATTTTTTTTGAGAAATTGACATAAATTAGGATATAATTAATTGTGAACCCATGAAAAGTATTAGAGTGTCATTGTGTTGATGGTACAAGCTAGATTGTTAGAGGATCCACATGCAAGACTTGGGTTCGAATCCAGCTAGATTGTTTATTTCACTATTTTTATTTTAAGTTTATCTTAGAGCTCATATTTGAGTTAAGGTAATTCACTATTTTTATTTTAAGTTTATCCTAGAGAGTACTTTAAAAATTTTGAAAACAAAAAGGGCTTTTTCCGCTTTTTTTGTTGTTCAAGTAGGAAAAATAAAAAATACTTTTTTCTATGCAGTTTTAGTGTTGACCGGGAATTGACCGGCAAATGTCGGTACTCGATTGGAAATATATATTAATTATTTTTAACGGTTTTCATCAGATATTGAGATAAAATAAGTATTTGAGGACACAATTTCTATTAAAACATAGCCCTAAATGAGTCCAATTTGTGGACTCATCAACCAACAACTCTGAAGCTCAACTAGATCAACAAAGCATTGGATCCTAATCTGGATTACCTGTATCTACATCATAAAAGATGCAGACCAAATGACGTCAGTACTTGGAATGTACAAGCATGCGAGGGGAAATCTAAAGCAAGACATAAACTTGAAAATGGAACTGAAGAAACTTACCTCATCTCAGCTCAACTCAACTCTTTTCAATATAAAGCGGTAATAAAGATGCAGTGTAATGAAAAGCTTTAAAACATATAGATAACAACTCATTGTATTGAAAAACACAATAGTAACTTAGTTTTGTATGTGAAAATACAGTAACTTAGTGGGAGATACTCTAACTGACAACCATCACTATGAGTTATGTGATGATACAATGTATTGCCTCACGCTGCTAGGGCCATCCTATACTTTGCCGAGGTATATAACCTGCTACTAAGTGGATCCACTAGTCTATGCTAAAACCAATAAGAAATCATCTAAAAAGTATAACCCTTTCTACCCATGTTTCCTTTAAATGTGAAGATGCTTCTTTTTAACTAAGTGTTTTACATTTTCTACAAGAATATGGATAAGCAAAACAAAATAGATGGTGGAGATGCAATAATGGCAGTTCCTATATCGTGTATTGCAATACACGATATGGGAACGACTATTATTGCATCTCCACTATCTACTATACTTTGCTTATCCATATTCTAGTATAAAATGTTAGACACTCAGTTAAAGACAAGTATCTTCACATTTAAAGATTTTTTTAATAATAATTAATATCTTAACATGATATTTTAAGAATAATTAATATCCAAATTGATATTTTAAGAATATTTAATATCTTAACATGATATTTTAAGAATAAATTAATATAAGAGTGCAACCACTTCTTAGTTAAATTAATTTGTTAAATCATATTATAAGAATCAAATAAACTAATACATAAACATTAATTTAACAATAGAAGTATGGTTTTAAGCACATAAACAATACTAGGATCACCAAATTCTCAGTTTAAACAATGTATTTATAATTAATTCACTATCAAATGCTTAAAGGAAAACTTTAAGACAAAATTATGAAGATAATGTGATTCAAAAAGAAAACACTTAATCTGGTTTCAAATACAAACATATATATATATATATATATATATATATATATATATATATATATTTATAGACAAATAAAATAACCTTAAGATTTTTTATTTCAGTAATTTCTTTGAGGTTAATTATTATATACTTATGTGAAGGACACTTAATCTGAACTGAAATACTTATATTGCAGTCTGATTAGTCTTTAGATAAAAACACAAGTAGGTTGAACCTCAGTAGTGATTTTGATTGTGACAAGTCTTTGATAGATTCTTTCTCTCAAGACAATTAATTTATTATATTTAATTTCTTTCACGATATATCAAATTTACAAAATAGTTCCAATATAGTTATATTTTTTTTTATGTAAATTAACTATTCAGAAACCATCTACATTATCAAATCTTTCAAGTATATTTTTTCAAACAACATGTACATTTGAGGTATATGTTATCCCTCTAAAAGTTCCTAAGTTATATAATTCGTTGTCCAAAAAGAAATTATCGCACTAAACCTATTTTTCTGAGTAATTTCACATAATTATTGAAATAAAATTTACTTTAAAATGAATTATAACCCAAAATTATTTTAATTGAACAAGACAACTATTATAGATCTAAAGTTTATAAAGTAATTTTTGATACCTGCCAATTGATACGAGATAATCTGAAGATCAATGACATTTGCAGGATGTAGAAACAAAGCATAAATGCAATCCATTTTTGGGACTTGATATGAATCAAGGACGTGTAAGATTTGTGCTCTTCTTTTTTGCCAGGTTTCATTCGATTTGTTGTGGATGGAAAAATCAGGACGCTACGACTTCAAAGCTTTCCAGCAGCTGCGGCTGACTTGATGCACTTCCTCCCCAAGGGCCGGTGCAGGGGACATGTTTGAAAGTCCTCTGAAAAAAGAGGATGACGGGGGAGAGGCCGTGCTTCACTGATGAGGATGGTGTGCTCTAGCCGATTTCATTCTTGATGAACATAAAAAAAGTTCACAAATTTATAAAATTTAACACCGGCGATGAAAAAGTGAGATGTGAAAGTAAGCTAGAATTTTTTGTTTAATAGCTCTAAGACATCGATATAATTAAGGAGACCAAAGGGTATAAACCCTAGATGAAGAGACGGGAGATAAAAGGGGGAGGGGGAAATGAGGAAAAAATTATACGAAATAATTATAATTAGAAACAAGACAATTATAGATATATCACAGCTCAAGCCTAAGCTCCTCTTGAAAATCGCGTATGGAAGCCATGGCATCCACCGGAATACGACTAACAAAGAAGAAAGATCAGCAGCTAACAAAGCAAAGCAGAAGGAACAAAGAATAGAGGAAGACGTTTACCTCGGTAAGCTGAGGAACAAGAGGATACTGATTGACAAAATGAAGGCGTTGATTCCTGTAACAACTAGAATAGGAAATTTAAGTTCAGAGCTCCTAGCGGCGACATGAAGGCGAAAAAGATGAATTTCAATTTTGAAACCCTAAAGGATAGAAGGGTTTTTAGAAGGAGTTGTGGGCATTTTTTGGACTGGGCCATACGGTATTCGGTCTCTTTATGTAATTTTGGGCTTTTTGGCCAATTTTTGTATTAAGACTGTTATTCATTAAAAGAGCTCTGAGCTCAATATTTAATTAATTTTTTTTATAGATATATCACTGAAGAAGAAAAAATAATTTGTGGGAAGAAATATTTTTGGGTTAATTTCATAAAGGTCATTAAAATTTTGTATAATTGTAGTAAAATCATTAATTTAACTATAAAATCATTGAACTTTCACTTAATTTTATACAGTGTCATTCTTGTTATTTCAACTTCACCGAAAATCATAGCTAGCTTATTTAAAATATATTATTTTAAAGTAATAGTTCTTCTTGACCCCAAAATATTAATATACCCAAAATTCATTGTATGAATTTTTTTTAAAAAAATTCATTAATAACAAGTTTTTTTTCAAAACATAACAAAACTTTCTTGTATAATATAACATATACGATGTTGTATGAACGTGCATATAGTATCAATGTATATAAATTGATTTATTGTATAGACGTGCACATATAATATCTATACATGTACATTAATGTCATATACACAATACACGAACGTGTATAAGAATTGTGCCTTCAATCAAGAGATGTGAATATCAAGGTATATATACTAAGATGTAAGATATAACTATAATGACCCATCAGGTTATTTTGAGAACTAGTCCTCTCTCTTTCATAAAACACCCTTTCAATAAATTTTAAATGAGAATTTTAAACTATTACATTAACTAAGTTATTTAATTGACGGGTATTTTTTAAAAATAAATAATTTAATTGGTGTTTGATGGGCCAGGTCCATAATTTTTTAATACCCTATACCAGTTGACCCATTTGTTGGAATAAGTTAAAGAAGGTTTTATAAAATTTGTAACCCAAGCCAATTGTGGCTAAAATCCACCAACGAAAAAGGACAACAATGATTCAGGTAATGTAACATCTCGCAATTTGAAATAGCTAGGAAGAAGCTAATAATTGGAAATAGTCATTTTTGGAAAGAATGAAAATCGGGAAATTTGTTTAAGTTAGGAAAAGTTGAGTTTTGGTCAACTTCAAATGGCCATAAATCCTAGTTCAGGTTGAATTTGGTGTACTTTCAGATATGGTTGGATAGTTCTTGGAATGATCTTTCCAACGCCGCCGAGTTTGCACGATTCCGTGTTCGTATGAGTAAGTTATGTCCTTTGGAAGTTGGGCTGTTGGATTAAGGAAAGTCTAATCCGGATTTTGGAAGGGTAATTTAGTCTTTTCCTTACCTAATTATTCTAATTCATTTTTAGGAGTTTAATTGGGGTAAAGTCAGATTTTAGTTAGTTCAGAAAAGTGAATTTCACGCTAGGGCTTGGAGAAGAGGAGAAAAGAGGAGAAAGGAGAAGAACGTTCAAGAATCGCTTGTGGATTTCGTCAAGGGGTGATCCCTATGAGGTATGTAGATCACATAGCACTGGGTTAGTTCACCCACACGCCAACCATGATTTAATTCAGCAAATTTAAGTCTTTGAAAGTTTAGAAATTGAGTTATTGATCAACATTGTTGAAGGTTTCGTTTGAATTCTTGTGGGTTGTGTTGTTGAAGTTTCTTGCGATTTGATTCATGTTTTCGGGTGTAATTTTTGTTTAAGTCTATCATATATTGAGGGTATAAATGATTCTAAACTTTTGGGGAAAGAATCATTGAAGTTTAGAGGGTTTAGAGTTGAAAAACGAAGATGAAAAGTCATCAAACACCTGGGGAAGGCCAGCGCGCCCCAAAGCAGACTCTGAATGTGGGGCTCTGGGGCGACGCACCAGCCAGAGCGCCTCAACTTGCCCTTTGAATTTTGAGGGCTGGCGCCCCGCGCCTCTCATAGCGCCAGGGACGCCAGTTCTCCCTATTCCTCCCCTATCTTTTCGTACTAGTTCCTTAGTGATGTACCTATGTTTTCTACTTGATTTCAACACTCTAAGGTACGTCTAAACATCATGAAATCATCCATAAACATGATATCATGAACCTTGAATCCATACTTCAATTCAAGGAAAGTTAAGAGTCAAGAAGCAAGTCAAGAGAAGTTTATAATGTTTTCAAAAGTCTTTCACAAACGTTTTAACTTTGTTTTAAGATTTAAAGTTCAAGTTAAGCGAAGACTAAAGTTTAAAGTGCATTTCTTCAAAAGAGTATATCGGGACTATGTATTCTCAAAGAGTAAATGTTTTCACATTTAAACAAGAAAGGAAACTGAGATTTCCAAAAGAGCATTTGAGCTAGTTTTCAGTAAAGAGTAAGAGTAAAGTTCATTCTTCAAAGATTATACGGGAACTAAGTATTCCCAAGAGTTAAAATTTTTTCACATTTGAGCAAATAAGGAAACTAAGATTTCCAAGAGAGCTTTTAAGCTAAGTTTTTGAGTAATTATCTCAAACTAAAGAAAGAGTTTTGTTTTTACAAACATATGAGCTAAAGTATATTTTGGGAGTAGTATGGAGCACCGATATGGGGATGAGCTTGAGTTCAGATAACTCACGTCTCATAAACCATGTAGCCATCATGGGTAGAGAAGGATCATACTTTTTAGATGACTCCTTAAGATGCTTTTAGCATAAGCTAGTGGATCCACTAAGTTAACTGTTCTATTTAACGTCAAAGTATAGGACAGTTCTAGCAGCGTGGGCAGGACGCTGTATCACCACTTAGGCTCATAATGGTGGTTGTCGGTTAGGAAATCTCCCACAGAAACTATATTACTTTATTATGTGAGTAAGGTTGAGTTTGTTATTGCATTTTCTTTAACGAACTAAGTTGCTTTTACTATTTTACAAAGATTTTCATATATTGCATGTGTTTCATTGCTTTATTTTAAGTTAAGTATTCATGAGTTGAGAAGAGTCAAGGTAAGTGTTTCTTTCAGATTCCTTTCAAGCTTAAGTTGTGTTTAGAATTCCAACTCGCATACTCGTACATTCAATGTACCGATGCCAGTTGGCCTGCATCTTATTATGATGCAGACGCAGGTAACCAGGATCCGCATCCAGCGCCTGGTTGATCTAGTTTGAGCACTCAGAGTCTTGTGGTTAGCCTCCTTGCTTTCGGAGGATCCGTTTTATTGCTTTCAGTTTTATTATTAGTTCATTAGGAT
>NW_026021534.1:264040-326022 GCF_019186545.1 Solanum stenotomum | reverse complement strand
GGTTATTCGGTTATTAACCATACACAAAAATAAAAGAAACAATTCATTTAAAATGTGAAAAAAGTGACAACAATCCATTCAAAACGAAAAATAGTTAGAATGACTTAAATTACTGAACTTTCGATCACTAAATTTACTATCAATAAAGCTTTAAAATTCACTATATTGGCCTAGAAGGAAGAGACAATAACATTTTCAGTCCCACAAAGAATTGTCATAGACACTCATATACATGAAATCAATAAGATAAATGTTTCATCTTGGGCATTTTTGCTTTCAATAAGTAAATTATAAAGAAATTTTAATGAAAATATGTATAAGATCTTTAAAATTGTTTATAAAAACAATATATTAATTATGTATATTAATAAAATATATGTGTATAATTCATCGGTTCGGTTCAGTTATTTCTTTGATTTTTTAAAAATAAAACCATAACCAAACCAAATACTATTAGTTTTCAAAAATCCAAATCCAAACCAAACCAAACCCAAATAAAATCGATTTTATTTTATCGATTTGGTTTGATTTTTCGATTTGGACCGATTTTTATCCAAACCGTGAACACCCCTAAGCACGGGCAGTGGTCTGACCTACGGTCCGTGGATGGCAACCGTGGGTTGCACCTGCAACTTCTCAAAATCTTCATTTTTGGTCTGTTTTGGATACGGGGTGAAACAAAAAGTATGACCCTTTCTACCCATGTTTTCTTTATATGTGAAGATGCTTCTTTTTAACTAAGTGTTTAACAGTTTCTACTAGAATATGGATAGGCAAAACAAAATAGATGGTGGAGATGCAATAATGGCAGTTCCCATATCGTGTATTGCAATACACGATATGGGAACGCCTATTATTGCATCTCCACTATCTACTTTATTTTGCTTATCCATATTCTAGTATAAAATGTTAAACACTTAGTTAAAGACAAGCATCTTCACATTTAAAGATTTTTTAAAGAATAATTAATATCTTAACATGATACTTTAAGAATAATTAATATCCAATCTGATATTTTAAGAATAATTAATATCTTAACAGGATATTTTAAGAATAAATTAATATAAGAGTGCACCCACTTCTTAGTTAAATTCATTTGTTAAATCATATTATAAGAATCAAAGAAACTAATACATAAACATTAGTTTCACAATCCAAGTATGATTTTAAGCACAAAAAACAATACTAGGATCACCATATTCTCAGTTTAAACAATGTATTTATAATTAATTCACTATCAAATGTTTAAAGGAAAACTATAAGACAAAAATTATGAAGATAATGTGATTCAAAAAAGAAAACACTTTATCTGGATTCAAATAAACATATATATAGACAAATAAAATAACCTTAATAATTTTTTTATTTTAGTAATTCCTCTAAGGTTAATTATGATATACATATGTGAAGGACACTTAATGTGAACTCAAATACTTATATTGCAATCTAATGAGTCTTTTAATAAAAACACCAGTAGGTTGATCCTCAGTAATGATTTTGATTGTGACATGTCTTTGATAGATTCTTTCTCTCATGACAATTAATTTATTATATTTAATTTCTTTCATGATATATCAAATTTACATAATAGTGCCAATATAGTTATATTTTTAAGTAAATTACCTATTCAGAAACCATCTACGTTATCAAATCTTTCAAGTAGATTTTTTCAAACAACATGTACATTTGAGTTATATGTTATCCCCCTAAAAGTTTTTAAGCTATATAATTCGTTGTCCAAAAAGAAATAATCGCACTAAACCTTTTTTTCTAAGTAATTTGATATAATTTTTGAAATAAAATTTACTTTTAAATGAATTATAACCCAAAATTATTATAGTTGAACAAGATAATTATTATAGATCTAAAGTTTATAAAATAATTTTTGATACCTATCAATTGATACGAGATAATCTGAAGATCAATGACTTTCACAGGATGTAGAAACAAAGAATAAATGGAATCCATTTTGGGGACTTGATATGAATCAAGGACGTGCGAGATTTGTGTTTTTCTTTATTGCCAGGTTTTATTCGATTTGTTGTGGATGGAAAAATTAGGAAGCTACGGTTTCAAAGCTTACCACCAAATGCGGCTCACTTGCTACACTTCCTCCCCAAGGTCCGGTGCAGAGGACATGTCCGAAAGTCCTTTGAAAAAAGAGGACGACGGGGGAGAGGCCGTGCTTCGTAGATGAGGACGGTGTGCTCTAGCCGATTTCATTCTTGATGAACATAAAAAAAGTTAACAAATTTATAATATTTAACACCAGTGATAAAAAAGTGAGATCTGAAAGTAAGCTAGAAATTTTTGTTTAATAGCTATAAGATATCGATATAATTAAGAAGACCAAAGGGTATAAACTCTAGATGAAGAGACGGATGGCGAAGGGGGGAGGAGGAAATGAGGAAAAAATTGTACGAAATAATTATAATTTGAAACAAGACAATTATAGATATATCACAGCTCAAGACTAATTTCCTCTTTAAAATCCCGTCTGGAAGCCATGGCGTCCACCGGTATACGCCTAACAAAGAAGAAAGATCATCAGCTAACAAAGCAAAGCAAAAGGAACAAAGAATAGAGGAAGACGTTTACTTCGGTGAGCTGAGGAACAAAAGGATACTGATGGACAAAATAAAGGTGTTGATGCCCATAACATCTGGAATAGGAAATTTAAATTCAGTAGAGCTTCTAGCGGTGACATGAAGGCGAAAAGGATGAAGGTCAATTTGGAAGCCCTAAAGGATAGAAGGGTAAGAGGTTATAAGGAATTGAGGGCATTTTTTGGACTGGGCCATACGGTGGTTGGTCTCTTTATTTAATTTTGGGCTTTTTGGCCAATTTTTATAAAGACTTTCATTCAATAAAAGAGCTTTGAGCTCAATATTTCATTAATTTTTTTATAGATCTATCACTAAAGAAGAAAAAATAATTTGTGCGAAGACATTTTTTTGGGTTAATTTCGTAAAGGTCATTAAAATTTTGTATAATTGTAGTAAAATCGTTAATTTAACTATACATTTAACTTTCACTTAATTTTATACATTGTCATTTTTGATATTTCAACTTCACCGAAAATCATAGTTAGCCTATTTAAAATATACTATTTTAAAGTAATAGAGCTTCATGACCCCAAAATTCGATCTATGAAATTTAAAAGAAATTTTTTCAGTAATAACAAATTATTTTTCAAAACATAACAAAATTTTCTTTTAAAATATAACATATACGATTTTGGATGAATGTGCATAGAGTATCAATGTATGTAAATTGATATATTGTATATACATGCACACATAATGTCTATTCATGTACATTAATGTCATTTACACAATGCATGCACGCGTATAAGAATTGTGCCTTCAATCAAGAAATGTGAATTTCAAGGTATATATACTAAGATGTAAGATATAATTATAATGACCCATCAGGTTATTTTTAGAACAAGTCCTCTCTCTTTCATTAAAGACCCTTTCCATAACTTTTAAATGAGAATTTTAAACTATTAGGTTAACTAAGTTATTTAATTGACATGTATTTTTGAAAAATAATTAATTTAATTGGTGGTTGATGGGCCATGTCCATAATTTTTTTAATACCCTATACCAGTTGATCCATTTGTTGGAATAAGTTAAAGAAGGTTTTATAAAATTTGTAACCCAAACCAATTGCGGCTAAAATCCACCAACGAAAAAGGACGAGAATGATTCAGGTAAATCATCCATCACACCTAATCGTGTATAAGGTATATCGACAGTCTATTATTATATTTAGGCAAAAGGGTCTGGTGGACCCTTGTCTTTGTATGAGTTTGTATTGTGAACCCTTCTACTTATGCATTTGTCATATGGACCCTTGAACCCATCTAAACTCAACATTTTAAACACTGTTTTTACCCTTTAGTAGTGCATGTATCACAAACGCCTGACACATAATTTTTAAAATAATTATAAAATGACACATATGTATATATAACGATTCATATCATCTTGACATTTTTTGTCACTCCCCGAGCCTACACCCTGGACGTGGTCGGCACTCGAGAACCGTTGATGTCCCCAAGTGAACCCTTGGCCTGGATTAACTCTTCATATCATGTTGACATTTTTTGTCATGCCCCGAGCCTATACCCTAGACGTGGTCGGCACTTGAGAACCGTTGCTGGCCCTAAGTGAACCCATGGCCTGGCTTAACTCTTAGCGTAAGACTTACTTATAATAAAATCACTTTAAAAAGTAAATTGTAACTAAATGATAACTTGAAATGTTTTACAAAGTAGAGCTCAAGGGAAGGTTTGGAATCCTTGTAGCAGAATGGAATCAGTTTACCGGGCTGACTTCTATGCCAACACGAGTAGATTACTCATCACTACCTCATAAGGGAGTTGAGAATTAATTTTATTTTTTTGCTAAAAACTTTTGAAAAAGTCATCAAAGAGCCTTTGCATTGTTTACGAGAACTAGCCAAAGTGGCAACTCATGTCTCAACATAACTTAATGAAAATGAAAAGACTCATGAACTAACAATATCTAACTGTCTATTAAGTCTCTAATAGCTGAGATGGACGTCAGGACAAGACCCACCACATCCTAACAAACTTGAATGATAAAGTAATAAAAGGGGTCCTCCGGAAGTAAGGAGGCTCACCAATAACACTGAAGCTCAACTGGATAAGTGAAGCGCTAGATCTTGATATGGATTACCTGTATCTACATCATAAAAGATGCAGACCAAATGGCGTCATCACATGGAATGTACGAGCATGCGAGGGGAAATCTAAAACAAAACATAAGATTGAAAATGGAACTGAAGAAGCTTACCTCATCTCAGCTCTTTTCGATATAAAGCAGTAATAAAAATGCAATATAATGAAAAGCTTTAAAACATGTAGATAACAACTCATTGTATTGAAAAACACAATAGTAACATAGTTTTGTATACGATAATACAAGTAACTCTGTGTGAGATTCTCTAACCGACAACCATCACTATGAGTTATGTGATGATACAACGTCTTGCCTCACGTTGCTAGGGCCATCATATACTTTGACGGGGTACAGAACCCCCTACTAAGTGGATCCACTAGTCTATGCTAAAAGCATTAAGAAATCATCTAAAAAGTACGACCCTTTCTACCCATGTTTTCTTTAATATGAAGATGTTTCTTTTTAACTAAGTGTTTTACATTTTCTACTAGAATATGGTTAAGCAAAACAAAATAGATGGTGGAGATGCAATAATGGCAGTTCCCGTATCATGTATTGCAATACACGATATGGGAACGACTATTATTGCATCTCCACTATCTACTTTATTTTGCTTATCCATATTCTAGTATAAAATGTTAAACACTCAATTAAAGACAAGCATCTTCACATTTAAAGATTTTTTAAAGAATAATTAATATCTTAACATGATATTTTAAGAATAATTAATATCCAAACTGATATTTTAAGAATATTTAATATCTTAACATAATATTTTAAGAATAAATTAATATAAGAGTGCACCCACTTCTTAGTTAAATTAATTTGTTAAATCATATTATAAGAATCAAGAAACTAATACATAAACATTAGTTCAACAATCCAAGTATGATTTTAAGCACAAAAACAATATTAGGATCACCAAATTCTCAGTTTAAACAATGTATTTATAATTAATTCACTATCAAATGCTTAAAGGAAAACTTTAAGACAAAAATTATGAAGATAACGTGATTCAGAAAAGAAAACACTTAATCTGGATTCAAATACATATATATAGACAAATAAAATAACCTTAATAAGTTTTTTATTTCAGTAATTTCTCTGAGGTTAATTATGGTATACATATGTGAAGGACACTTAATCTGAACTCAAATACTTATATTGCAATGTGATGAGTCTTTTGATAAAAACACCAGTAATTAAGTTGATCCTCAGTAGTGATTTTGATTGTGACAAGTCTTTGATAGATTCTTTCTCTAATGACAATTAATTTATTATATTTAATTTCTTTCATGATATCTCAAATTTACAAAATCATGCCAATATAGTTATATTTTTATGTAAATTAACTATTCAGAAACAATCTACATTATCAAATCTTTCAAGTATATTTTTTCAAACAACATGTACATTTGAGGTATATCTTATTCCCCTAAAAGTTCTTAAGCTATATAACATACCCAATATAGTAATACAGCTTCATGACCCCAAAATAGTAACATACCCAAAATTGGATCTATGAAATTTAAAAAAAAAAAATCAGTAATAACAAGTTTGTTTTCAAAACATTAAAAAAATTTCTACTAAAATATAACATATACGATATTGTATGAAATTGCTTAGAGTATCAATGTATATAAATTGATATATTGTGTATACATGCACATGTAATGTCTATACATGTACATTAATGTCATATACACAATACACGCACGTGTATAAGAACTATGCCTTCAATCAAGAAATGTGAATATCAAGGTATATATACTAAGATGTAATATATAACTATAATGACCCATCAGGTTATTTTGAGAACTAATCCTCTCTCTTTCATAAAAGACCCTTTCTATAACTTTTAAACTATTAGGTTAACTAAGTTATTTAATTTACATGTATTTTTTTAAAATAATTAATTTAATTGGTGGTTGATGGGACAAGTCCATAATTTTTTGAATACCCTATACCAGTTGAACCATTTGTTGGAATAAGTTAAAGAAGGTTTTATAAAATTTGTAACCCTAGCCAATTGAGGCTAAAATCCACCAACGAAAAAGGACAAGAATGATCCAGGTAAATCAACCATCACACCTAATTTTGTATAATGTATATCGACAATCTATTACTATATTTAGGCAAAAGGGTCTGGTGGACCCTTGTCTTTGTATGAGTTTGTATTGTGAACGCTTCTACTTATCCATTTGTCATCTGGACCCCTGAACCCATCTAAACTCAACATTTTAAACCCATTTTTTACCCTTTAGTGGTGCATGTATCACAAACGCCTAACACGTAATTTTAAAAATAATAATAAAATGACACATGTGTATGTATACCACTTCATATCATCTTGACATTTTTTGGCGCGCCCCGAACCTACACCCTGGACATGGTTGAAACTCGAGAACTGTTGCTGGCCCCAAGTGAACCCTTGGCCTGGCTTAAATATTTGCGAAAGTCTTACTTATAATAAAAGCACTTTAAAAAGTAAATTGTACCTAAAAGATAACTTAAAATGTTTAATAAAGAAACATTCAACTAGCCAAAGTGGCAACTCAAGTCTCAACATAACTTAATGAAAATGAAAACACTCATGAACTTACAATATCTAATTGTCTATGTAGTCTCTAATAGTTGAGATGAATGTTGGGACAAGACCAACGATATCCTAACAACCTAGAATGATAAAGCAAATAAAAGGGGTCCTCTGGAAGCAATGAGGCACACCAATGATGTTTGCGTAATCAAGACACAACTTCTGATGCAAGTGTCTATGATCGTACAATAATTTAGTAACCCAACCAAGGGTTGGCATCGTCCCAAGAGAGTGGTTTTGAGAATTTATAGAAAAATAAAATTTAGTTCTAACTAGTCGTTGCTAAAGACATTAACGAGTAAAAACATTGTAAATTAAAGGGGGTCACAAATATGTCAATTAAGGGGGATACGCTTTCTTTCGAGCAACTTACCCCATTTCAAATGCGTTTCTCTCGAACACCCACTCGCCGTATGAAGACCAGCCTACGCCTTAACCCTCTCACTCTCTCGAGCTAAGTGTGTGGACATAAGAGTAGGGTTCACTCTCTCAAGCTGAACCTCATGTCGACCCACTCACACCGGCCATCAATTTAGTGGTTATAGTTTTACGACCTCTCTCTCGAGCAAGCCAAAAACACAAAAATAAACTTGTATTTGCAACTACAAATTCATTAAATTCATCCATAACCACTAAACGAAATCACATTTAATCTGCAAATAAATTATCAACAAGCAAGACCCAACAATTATCTTAACCCATATTCGCTAAATCACACCCCAAGAATTGGGGTTTTTAGCCACACATGAAGAGATAGAAATTTATACCTAAATGAGCTTGCATTCAAATGGGTATGAAGATTTATGTCTTGTTACAGGCCAGGAATGAAGAATCCAAGAGACCCAAATCCAAATCCTTGGAGATGAAACCCTCTTCTTCTCCAAGTCTTCGAAACCCTCTCAAACTTAGAGCAAAAATATCAAAAAGTACTTTTCTATATGGAAGCTATCACAATTGTTCGATTCTAAGTGAAAATTATAATAATTGTTCCACACTAAAACTAAAACTCTAACTAGTATTTATAGTTTTCACAGATTTATGTAGCAGCGGATCGTTCGGTGTCATTAGTCGGAATCGCCGATCAACTCGGCGAATCACCCATTGGTGTAGTTAATCGCTGTCTTGCACCTGCCTTTAGCTCCATCGTGCTCCGGGTCATTGGGTGACATGGTACTTCTTCGCGAAACTGCTCGGCGATGCCTTATCTGCTCCCTTTTTCCGCCGACTTGATCCTTTTCTTTAGGGCTCAACACACTGGAACAAAAGGCGAAGTAAGACCCTTTTGCGACTCGCCAAGTAGACTCGGCGATCCTCAGGCCTTTATTTCTTTGTTCTTTTCAGCCTTTTCATTCCTTTTTACGACGTAGTGTCCATGCTTTCCTTCAAACTTCAAATACCTAAAACTTAAGGGTTTTCATCAGATATTGACATAGAATAAGCATTTGAGGACCCAATTTCTATTAAAACATAGCTCTAAATAAGTCCAATTTGTAGACTCATCCACCAACAACACTGAAGCTCAACTACGTCAAAGAAGCACTGGATCCTGATCTGGATTAGCTGTATCTTCATCATAAAAGATGCAAACCAAATGACGTCAGTACATGGAATGTACGAGCGTGCGAGGGGAAATCTAAAACAAGACATAAACTTGAAAATGGAACTGAAGAAACTTACCTCAGGTCAACTCAACTCAACTCTTTTCAATATAAAGCAGTAATAAAGATGCAGTATAATGAAAATCTTTAAAACATGTAGATAACAACTCGTTGTACTGAAAAATACGATAGTAACTTAGTTTTGTATATGAAAATACAAGTAACTCTGTTGGAGATTTTCTAACCGATAACCATCACTATGAGTTATGTAATGATACAACGTCTTGCCTCACGCTGCTAGGGCGATCCTATACTTTGCCGGGGTATAGAACCTGCTACTAAGTGGATCCACTAGTCTATGCTAAAAACATTAAGATATCATCTAAAAAGTATGACCCTTTCTACTCGTGTTTTCTTTAAATGTGAAGATGCTTCTTTTTAACTAAATGTTTTACATTTTCTACTAGAATATGGATAAGAAAAACAAAATAGATGGTGGAAATGCAATAATGGTAGTTCCCATATCGGTATTGCAATACACGATATGGGAACGACTATTATTGCATCTCCCCTATCTACTTTATTTTGCTTATCCATATTCTAGTATAAAATGTTAAACACTCAGTTAAAGAAAATCATCTTCACATTTAAAGATTTTTTTAAGAATAATTAATATCATAACATGATATTTTAAGAATAATTAATATCCAAACTGATATTTTAAGAATATTTAGTTTCTTAACGTGATATTTTAAGAATAAATTAATATAACAGGGCACCCTCTTCTTAGTTAAATTAATTTGTTAAATCATATTATAAGAATCAAAGAAACTAATACATAAACATTAGTTTAAAGACCGAAGTATGATTTTAATCACAAAAACAATATTAGGATCACCAAATTCTCAGTTTAGACAATGTATTTATAATTAATTCACCATCAAATGCTTAAAGGAAAACTTTAAGACAAATATTATGAAGATAATGTGATTTAAAAAAGAAAACACTTAATTTGGATTCAAATATATATATATACACATATATAAATCATACATATGCGAAGGACACCTAATCTGAACTCAAATACTTATATTGCAGTCTGATAAGTCTTTTGATAAAATACTAGTAGGTTGATCCTCAGTAGTGATTTTGATTCTGACAAGTCTTTGATAGATACTCTCTCATGACAAGTAATTTATTATATTTAATTTCTTTCACGATATATCAAATTTTCAAAATAGTGCCAATATAGTTATATTTTTATGTAAATTAACTATTCAGAAACCATCTACATTATCAAATCTTTCAAATAGAATTTTTCAAACAACATGTACATTTAAGGTATATGTTATCCCTCTAAAAGTTCTTAAACTATATAATTCGTTGTCCAAAAAGAAATAATCGCACTAAACCTATTTTTCTAAGTAATTTCACATAATTATTGAAATAAAATTTACTTTTAAATGAATTATAACCCAAAATTATTTTAATTGAACAAGACAACTATTATAGATCTAAAGTTTATAAAGTAATTTTTGATACCTGCCAATTGATACGAGATAATCTGAAGATCAATGACATTTGCAGGATGTAGAAACAAAGCATAAATGCAATCCATTTTTGGGACTTGATATGAATCAAGGACGTGCAGGATTTGTGCTCTTCTTTTTTGCCAGGTTTCATTCGTTTTGTTGTGGATGAAAAAATCAGGAAGCTACGAATACAAAGCTTACCAGCAGCTACGACTCACCTGTTGCACTTCCTCCCCAAGGTCCGGTGCAGGGGACATGTCCGAAAGTCCTTTGAAAAAAGGGGACGACGGGGGAGAGGCCGTGCTTCATTTATGAGGACGGTGTGCTCTAGCCGATTTCATTCTTGATGAACAACAATAAAGTTCACAAATTTATAAAATTTAACACCGGTGATGAAAAAGTGAGATGTGATAGTAAACTAGAATTTTTTGTTTAATAGCTCTAAGACATCGATATAATTAAGAAGACCAAAGGGTATAAACCCTAGATGAAGAGGGGAGGGGGAAATGAGGAAAACATTATACGAAATAATTATAATTAGAAACAAAACAATTATAGATATATCACAGCTCAAGACTAAGCTCCTCTTTAAAATGGCGTATGGAAGCCATGGCATCCACCGGAATACGCCTAACAAAGAATAAAGATCAGCAACTAACAAACCAAAGAAGAAGGAACAAAGAATAGAGGAAGACGTTTACCTTGGTAAGCTGAGGAACAAGAGGATACTGATGGACAAAATGAAGGTATTGATGCCCATAACAACTAGAATAGGAAATTTAAGTTCAGTAGAGCTCCTAGCGGCGACATGAAGGCGAAAAGGATGAATATCAATCTTGAAACCCTAAAGGATAGAAGGGTAAGAGGTTATAAGGAATTGGGGGCATTTTTTGGACTGGGCCATATGGTGGTCGGTCTCTTTATTTAATTTTGGGCTTTTTGGTCAAATTTTGTATTAAGACTTTCATTCAATAAAACAACTCTGAGCTCAATAGTTGATTAAATTTTTTTTTGTAGATATATCACTAAAGAAGAAAAAATAATTTGTGCCAAGAAATAATTTTGGGTTAATGTCAGAAAGGTCATTAAAATTTTGTATAATTGTAGTAAAATAATTACTTTAACTATAAAATCATTTAACTTTCACTTAATTTTATATAGTGTCATTTTTGTTATTTCAACTACACCGAAAATCATAGTTAGCCTATTTAAAATATATTATTTTAAAGTAATAGAGCTTCATGACCCCAAAATATTAATATACCCTAAATTTGATCTATGAAATTTAAAATAAAAATTTCCAGTAATATCAAGTTTTTTTTCAAAACATAACAAAATTTTCTACTAAAATATAACATGTACGATATTGTATGAACGTGCATAGAGTATCAATGTATATAAATTGATATATTGTATATACGTGCACATATAATGTGTATACATGTACATTAATGTCATATACACAATACACGCACGCGTATAAGAATTGTGCCTTCAATCAAAAAATGTGAATATCAAGGTATATATACTAAGATGTAATATATAACTATAATGACCCATCAGGTTATTTTGAGAACTAGTCCTTTCTTTTTCATAAAAGACCCTTTCTATAAATTTTAAACTATTAGGTTAACTAAGTTATTTAATTTACAGGTATTTTTTAAAAATAATTAATTTAATTGGTGGTTGATGGGTCAGGTCCATAATTTTTTTAATACCCTATACCAGTTGACCCATTTGTTGGAATAAGTTAAAGAAGGTTTTATAAAATTTGTAACCCAAGCCAATTGAGGCCTAAAATCCACCAACGAAAAAGGACGAGAATGATTCAGGTAAATCATCCATCACACCTAATATTGTATAATGTATATCGACAATCTATTATTATATTTAGGAAAAAGAGTTTGGTGGACCCTCGTCTTTATATGAGTTTATATTGTGAATACTTCTACTTATCCATTTGTCATCTGGACCCCTGAATCCATCTAAACTCTACATTTTAAACACTTTTTTTACCCTTTAGTTGTGCATGTATCACAAACACCTGACACGTAATTTTAAAAATAATTATAAAATGACACATGCGTATATGTATCACTTCATATCATCTTGACATTTTTTGGCACGCCCCGAACCTACACCATGGACGTGGTCGACACTCGAGAACTATTGCTGGACCAAAGTGAACCCCTGGCCTGGCTTAAATCTTAGCGGAAGACTTACTTATAATAAAAGCACTTTAAAAATTAAATTGTAACTAAAAGATAACTTCAAAATGTTTTATAAAGAAACATTCAACAAGCCAAAGTGGCAACTCAAGTCTCAACATAACTTAATGAAAATGAAAAGACTCATGAACTAACAATATCTAACTGTCTATGAGTCATGCCCTGAGACTCCCCCGAGACGCGGACATGGGATCTAGGACCACAAGTGATCCCAAGCTAACCCTGCTGGCATGATCATGAGCATACTAAATAAAAACTGAATAATAAAAACTGTGCGGGAGCTATAATCATAAATAAATCTGAAATGATGGGGAATACCCATAAATTATAACTGAGATATATGAAAACTTATGAGTTTAATGCAAAGAAGATATTAACTCAATACTAAGCTGAATCTATCTATGTCTGAAAATAGCCTCTAACTGACTAGAAATGGTGGCACAGTCCCAGCTAAGTCTAGCAAGACTGAAACTAAAGACTAAAAATACTGAAAAGATACTCATGACTATTGTCCTCGAAGAATGAGTACTCACCACTGATTCTACTGAACTGGAGATCAGGAACCGATCTAAGCGTGATCTGGATGCTGAGAACCTGAACCTACATCAACTAGAAGATGTAGCGCACGTATGCGTCAGTACTTGAAAGGTACTAAGCATGCAAGATAGAGTAAAGCTGAATTAACGTATAACTGAACAAAGCTATGAAACAATATGAACATGATATAGATACTGAATACTGAGTTAACTAAATTCAAAGACCAATTTATAACATACTGAGACTGAATGCAGAATATGCTGATACATTGTCAATGCAATAGAATCTGACTTAGCTATGGGAGCTACTAATAACCGACATAAAACCACATGAGCTAAATGGGGAGTCCGATGTATACGCCCCATCGAGAGGACCCAATACACCCGGCCAAAGGTGTAGAGGCATACTGGCGTGATCATAAAAATGATGCCCACAGAGGAGACTTACACCTACGTGGCTCGTAGTTCTGGGACTATATGGGTGCGCTGAACCCTAGTCTAACACGGTATTATTCTACTCCCAATAGATTAAGTGATTAACACATTATGAATGAATTTCTGTAATACTGGATAACTCAAAACTGAACATGCAAAACTGAGAATGCAACAATTAATCTGATAATGATGCATTCATAAACTGAGGCATGTATAACTGAATACTGAAATATCTGACCTAACATGTGTAATTGAAGAACTAAATAAATACATAGCTAGGGTTATGAAATTCATGCAATAAACTGAGCAATAACATGATAATCTGATTAGGAACATTTAAATAACTAATTCATGATGATCTGTTGAAATTCTAGAAACCCTAGGTCTGTTCATAATCATGGAATCAAGAACCTGACTGAATTCTAAGGACCTAATGGGCGAAAGGAATCCACTAGTGAAATCCCACATACCTGGTGACGAATTCCACGGAGAAATCATTAGATTTCGGGGCTGTAACTGATGGAACCTTGCTGCATTTTTTAACTAGGGTTCTTGACTTCTATTCTCCTCTTACGCTCTAATTTTCTATGTTTTGATTAATGATTTGACTTAAGTAAGTTCTAGTTATATTTCTAGGCTTAAACTGACTAAAACCTCATAATTTGGGGTCTAAACGATGTAGTATAAGGGTCCAACAAAATAGGAAAAGATCAAAGGACCCCTGACTTAACTGCTGTCGGAGTGATCGAGGGACGGGACCTACGGGTCGTAGGTCAATCTACGGTCCATGCTGGTCGACCGTCGTTTGCATCAAAGGTTGGGTAAAGGGGAGCCTCGATCCATAGACACAGACCACAGACCACAAACTGTGGTCTGACCTACAGACCGTGGGTCGAGACTTAGTTGATTTTCTCAGCTGGGTTTGGGGAGGGGTTGCAGCGGTGAACCACGGACCACCAGCACGGGCCGTGGTCTGACCTACTGTCCGTGGATGGCAACCGTGGGTTGCACCCGCAAATTCTCAAAATTTGCATTTTTGGTCTGTTTCGAATACGGGGTGTTACACTATGAAGCCTCTAATAGCTGAGATGGATGTCGGGACAAGACAAACGATATCCTAACAACCTAGAATGATAAAGCAAATAAAAAAGGTCCTCTGGAAGCAATGAGGCTCACCAATCATGTTTGCTTAATCAAGATAGAACTTTCGATGTAAGTGTCACAATCGTACAATAGTTTATTAACTCAACCAAGGGCTGGGATCGTCCTAAGAGAGTGGTTTTGAGAATTTATAGAAAAATAAAATTTAGTTCTAACTAGTCGTAGCTAAAGACATTAACGAGTAAAAACATTGTAAATTAAAGGGGGCCACAAAAGTGTCAATTAACAATGGGGGGTTTTTGTCACTAGAAAGTAAAAATAGCAAAATAAACTAGGATTTCTAATCAATGAGAGGGGATTCTTGGCACGTGACGGGAATATGGGTTAAGCTAGATTATTGGGTACATGCTTTTGATAGAAGATTCATAGAATAATTGTGACTAGGATAGCACTTTAAGGGGGATACACTCTCTCTCGAGCAACTTACCCCATTTCAAATGCGTTCCTCTCGGACACCCACTTGCCGCATGAAGACCAGCCTATGCCTTAACCCACTCACTCTCTCGAGCTGAGTGTGTGGACATGGGACTAGGGTTCACTATCTTAGCTGAACCTCATGTCGACCCTGTCATGATCCGAGTCTACTCCCTGGACGTGGCCGGCACTTAAGAACCATTACTGGTCCCAAGCGAACCCTCATCCTGGCTGACTACAAGCGGAAGACTAACTTAAGAATGCAAAATCTTAAAACTGAATAAAATTCAATAAACTCAACTTTTCAAAATTTAACTCAAATAAACAACTTAGATTAAAAATAATATATTCAACTCACCATAAAATAGGCACTTAAGTCTTTAAAACATTTAATAAAATAAATGAATAATACAGACTTCTCAACTATACTGACTATCTAAGTAGGCGTATCGTGAGATGAAATCAGCGTTTGGACATATGATTTTACGCGGATTCCATCTCATGATTCCATATCATGAGATGTGATTCCATATTCTCCAAAAATCATGATATGGGAATTCCACATCATGATTTGAGATATTTTTAATACAAAAATTGATCCACAAATTTATATTTTGTTAAAACAACCCCACATTAATATCTACTAACCATTTATTTTATATGTAAATAAAATTTATAATGACATCATTACNTAAAAGAACTGCAACATTTCAACATAAAAAACATAACTTGACCAAATTAATCAACTTAAAAAGACTGCATTCAAATAAATTACACAAAAAATAACTATAAAAATGCAAAATTTAACTTCACCTGAGATATGTATACAGATTTTTGAGTGATTCGGTCCTAAAAATGGCAGAGAGAGAACTAGGTCTTATCCTAGAGAGTACTTGAAATTTTTTGAAAACAAAGAGGGCTTTTTCCGCTTTTTGTGTAATTTAAGTAGGAAAAATTTAAAACTTTTTTTCCCTGCAGTTTCAGTGTTGATCGGGAATTGACCGGCTAATGTCGATATCCGATTGGAAATTGTGTCAAATTTTAATAAATGGTATTTTCAGTCTCAGTTTAGATATTAATTATTTTTAAAAAAATTTTAAATGTGAAGATGATTCTTTTTAAATATGTGTTTGACATTTTCTACTAGAATATGGATAAGCAAAACAAATTAGATGGTGGAGATGCAATAATGTCAGTTCCCATTATCTTAGAGCTCATATTTGAGTTAAGGTAATTCACTATTTTTATTTTAAGTTTATCTTAGAGCTCATATTTGAGTTAAGGTAATTCACTATTTTTATTTTAAGTTTATCTTAGAGCTCATATTTGAGTTAAGGTAATTCACTATTTTTATTTTAAGTTTATCCTAGAGAGTACTTTAAATTTTTTGAAAACAACGAGGGCTTTTTTCTATGCAGTTTCAGTGTTAACCGGGAATTGACCGGCTAATGTCGGTACCCGATTGGAAATATATATTAATTATTTTTAAGGGTTTTCATCATATATAGAGATAAAATACGCATTTGAGGACACAATTTCTATTAAAACATAGCCCTAAATGAGTCCAATTTGTAGACTCATCAACCAACAACTCTGAAGCTCAACTAGATCAACAAAGCATTGGATCCTGATCTGGATTACATGTATCTACATCATAAAACATGCAGACCAAATGACTTCAGTACATGGAATGTACAAGCATGCGAGGGGAAATCTAAAGCAAGACATAAACTTGAAATTGGAACTGAAGAAACTTACCTCATCTCAGCTCAACTCAACTCTTTTCAATATAAAGCGGTAATAAAGATGCAGTGTAATGAAAAGCTTTAAAACATGTCCATAACAAATCATTGTATTGAAAAACACAATAGTAACTTAGTTTTGTATATGAAAATACAAGTAACTCTATGGGAGATTCTCTAATCGACAACCATCACTATGAGTTATGTGATGATACAACGTCTTGCCTCACGCTGCTAGAGCCATCCTATACTTTGCCGGGGTATAGAACATGCTACTAAGTGGATCCACTAGTCTATGTTAAAAGCATTAAGAAATCATCTAAAAAGTATGACCTGTTCTACCCATGTTTTCTTTAAATGTGAAGATGCTTGTTTTTAATAGAGTGTTTTACATTTTCTACTAGAATATGGATAAGCAAAACAAAATACATGTTGGACATGCAATAATGGCAGTTCCCATATTGTGTATTGCAATACACGATATGGGAACGAATATTATTGCATCTCCACTATCTACTTTATTTTGCTTATCCTTATTCTAGTATAAAATGTTAAACACTCTATTAAAAACAAGCATCTTCACATTTAAAGATTTTTTTAAGAATAATTAATATCATAACATGATATTTTAAGAATAATTAATATCCAAACTGAGATTTTAAGAATATTTAATATCTTAACATGATATTTTAATAATAAATTAATATAAGAGTGAAATCACTTTTTAGTTAAATTAATTTGTTAAATAATATTATAAGAATCAAAGAAATTAATACCTAAACATTAGTTTAACAATCCAAGTATGATTTTAAGCACAAAAACAATACTAGGATCACCAAATTCTCAGTTTAAACAATGTATTTATAATTAATTCACTATCAAATGCTTAAAGGAAAACTTCAAGACAAACATTATGAATATAATGTGATTGAAAAAAGAAAACACTTAATCTGAATTCAAATACATATATATATATATATATATATATACACACAAAAATAACCTTAATAATTTTTTTATTTCAGTAATTCACCAAATTCTCAGTTTAAACGATGTATATATATAATTAATTCACTATCAAATGCTTAAAGGAAAACTTCAAGACAAACATTATGAAGATAATGTGATTGAAAAAAGAAAACACTTAATCTGAATTCAAATACATACATACATATATATATATATCGACAAAAAAATAACCTTAATAATTTTTTTATTTCAGTAATTCCTCTGAGGTTAATTATGATATACATATGTGAAGGAGACTTAATGTGAACTCAAATACTTATATTGCAGTCTGATGAATCTTTTGATAAAAACACCAGTAGGTTGATCCTCAGTAGTGATTTTGATTGTGACAAGTCTTTGATAGATTCTTTCTCTCAAGACAATTAATTTATTATATTTAATTTCTTTCACCATATATCAAATTTACAAAATAGTGTCAATATAGTTGTATTTTTTTTATGTAAATTAACTATTCAGAAACTATCTACATTATCAATTCTTTCAAGTAGATTTTTTCAAACAACATGTACATTTGAGGTATATGTTATCCCTCTAAAAGTTCTTAATCTATATAATTCGTTGTCCAAAAAGAAATTATCGCACTAAACCTATTTTTCTAAGTAATTTCACATAATTATTGAAATGAAATTTTCTTTTAAATGAATTATAACCCAAAATTATTTTAATAGAACAAGACAACTATTATAGATCTAAAGTTTATAAAGTAATTTTTGATACCTGTCAATTGATATGAGATAATCTGAAGATCAATGACATTTGCAGGATGAAGAAACAAAGCATAAATGCAATAAATTTTTGGGACTTGATATAATTCAAGGACGTGCAAGATTTGTGCTCTTCTTTTTTGCCAGGTTTCATTCGATTTGTTGTGGATGGAAAAATCAGGAATCTACCACTTCAAAGCTTTCCAGCAGCTGCGGCTGACTTGCTGCACTTCCTCCCCAAGGTCCGGTGCAGGGGACATGTTCGAAAGTACTCTGAAAAAAGAGGATGACGAGGGAGAGGTCATGCTTGTGCTCTAGACGATTTCATTCTTGATGAACATAAAAAAAGTTCACTAATTTATAAAATTTAACACTGGCGATGAAAAAGTGAGATGTGAAAGTAAGCGAGAAATTTTTGTTTAATAGCTCTAAGACATCGATATAATTAAGAAGACCAAAGGGTATAAACCCTAGATGAAGAGATGGGAGATGAAGGGTGGAGGGGGAAATGAGGAAAAAATTATACGAAATAATTATAATTAGAAACAAGACAATTATAGATATATCATAGCTCAAGAATAAGCTCCTCTTTAAAATCGCGTATGGAAGCCATGGCATCCACCGGAATACGACTAACAAAGAAGAAAGATCAATAGCTAATAAACCAAAGCAGAAGGAACAAAGAATAGAGGACGACGTTTACCTCTGTAAGCTGAGGAATAAGAGGATACTGATGGACAAAATGAAGGTGTTGATTCCTATAACAACTAGAATAGGAAATTTAAGTTGAGAGCTCCTAGCGGCGACATGAAGGCGAAAAGGACGAAGATCAATTTTGAAACCCTAAAGGATAGAAAGGTAAGAGGTTATAAGGAATTGGGGGCATTTTTTGGACTG
Source organism: Solanum stenotomum (assembly GCF_019186545.1). Classification (NCBI taxonomy): domain Eukaryota; kingdom Viridiplantae; phylum Streptophyta; class Magnoliopsida; order Solanales; family Solanaceae; genus Solanum; species Solanum stenotomum. The sequence goes on along the minus strand of NW_026021534.1, from coordinate 306,441 downwards.
GACCATACGGTGGTCGGTCTCTTTATTTAATTTTGGGATTTTTGGCCAATTTTGGTATTAAGACTTTCATTCAATAAAAGAGCTCTGAGCTCAATATTTAATTAAAAAAATTTTATAAATAGATTACTAAAGAAGGAAAAATAATTTGTGCGAAGAAATATTTTTGGGTTAATTTCATAAAGGTCGTTAATATTTTGTATAATTGTAGTAAAATCATTAATTTAACAATAAAATCATTTAACTTTCACTTAATTTTATACAGTGTCATTGTTGTTATTTCAACATCACCGAAAATCATATTTAGCCTATTTAAAATATATTATTTTAAAGTAATAGAACTTCATGACCCAAAATATTAATATACCCAAAATTCGATCTACGAAATTTAAAATAAAAATATTCAGTGATAACAAGTTTTTTTTCAAAACATAATAAAAATTTCTTTTAAAACATAACATATACGATATTGTATGAACGTGCTTAGAGTATCAAGGTATATAAATTTATATATTGTATATACGTGCACATATAATGTCTATAGAAGTATATTAATGTCATATACACAATACACGCACGCGGATAAGAATTGTGCCTTCAATCAAGTTATGTGAATATCAAGGTATATATACTAAGATGTAATATATAACTATAATGACCCATAAGGTTATTTTGAGAACTAGTCCTCTCTCTTTCATAAAAGACCCTTTCTATAAATTTTATATTAGAATTTTAAACTATTAGGTTAACTAAGTTATTTAATTTGACAGGTATTTTTTAAAAATAATTAATTTAATTTGTGGTTGACTGGCCAGGTCCATAAATTTTAAATACCCTATACCAGTTGACCCATTTCTTGGAATAAGTTAAATAAGGTTTTATAAAATTTGTGACCCAAGCCAATTGAGGCTAAAATCCACCAACGAAAAAGGACGAGAATGATTCAGGTAAATCATCCATCACACTTAATCTTGTATAATGTATATTGACAATCTATTATTATATTTAGGCAAAAGGGTCTGGTGGACCCTTGTGACTTTGTATTGTGAACCCTTCTACTTATTCATTTGTCATTTGGACCCCTTAACCCATCTAAACTCAACATTTTAAACACTTTTTTTACCTTTTAGTTGTGCATGAATCACAAACACCTGACACGTAATTTTAAAAAAATATTAAAATGACACATGTGTATATATACCACTTCATATCATCCTGACATTTTTTGGCACGCCCCGAACCTACACCCTGGACGTGGTCGACACTCGAGAATTGTTGCTGACCCCAAGTGAACCCTTGGCATGGCTTAAATCTTAGCGGAAGACTTACTTATAATAAAAGCACTTTAAAAATTAAATTGTAACTAAAAGATAACTTCAAAATGTTTTATAAAGAAACATTCAACAAGCCAAACTGGCAACTCAAGTCTCAACATAACTTAATGAAAATGAAAATACTCATGAACTAAGAATATCTAACTGTCTATGAAACCTCTAATAGCTGAGACGGGTGTCGGGATAAGACCAACGATATCCTAACAACCTAGAATGATAAAGCAAATAAAAGGGGTCCTCTGGAACCAAGGAGGCGCACCAATGATGTTTGAGTAATCAAGACAAAACTTTTGATGCAAGTGTCTACGATCGTACAATAGTTTAGTAACCCAACCAAGGGTTGGGATCGTACCAAGAGAGTGGTTTAGAGAATTTATAGAAAAATAAAATTTAGTTCTAACTAGTCGTAGCTAAAGACATTAACGAGTAAAAACATTGTAAATTAAAGGGGGACACAAAAGTGTCAATTAACAATGGGGTTTTTATCACTAGTAAGTAAAAACAGCAAAATAAACAAAGATTTCTAAGCAATGAGAGGGGATTCTTGGGATGTGACGGGAATACGGCTTAAGCTAGATTATTGGGTACATGCTTTCGATAGAAGATTAATAGATTAATTGGGACTAGGCTAAACTTTAAGGGGAATACGCTCTCTCTCAAGCAACTTACCCCGTTTCAAATGCGTTCCTGTCGGACACCCACTTGTTGCATGAAGACCAGCCTACGCCTTAGCCCACTCACTCTCTCGAGGTGAGTGTGTGGACATGGGACTAGGGTTCACTCTCTCGAGTTGAACCTCATGTCAACCACTCACACCCGCCATCAACTTAGTCGTTTTAGTTTTACGACCTCTCTCTCGAGCAAGCCGAAAACACAAAAATAAACTTGTATTTGCAACTACAAATTCATTAAATTCATCCACAACCACTAAACGAAATCACATTTAATCTACGAATAAACTATCACCAAGCAAGACCCAACAATTATCTTAACCCATATTCGCTAAATCACACCCCAAGAATTGGGGTTTTAGCCACATATCAAGAGATAGAAATTTTACCTAAATGAGCTTGCATTCAAATGGGTATGAAGATTTAAGTCTTGTTACAGGCCAAAAATAAAGAATCCAAGAGACGCAAAGCCAAATCCTTTGAGATGAAACCTCTTCTTCTTCAAGTCTTCAAACCTCTCTCAAACTTATAGCAAAAATATCAAAAAGTATTGTTCTATATGTAAACTATCACAATTGGTCAATTATAAGTGAAAATTATAATAATTGTTCTATACCAAAACTAAAACTCTAATTAGTATTTATAGTTTTCACAGATTTGTACTGCAGCGGATCGTTCGGCGTCATTAATCAGAATCGCAGATCAACTCGGCGATTTGCCCTTTGGTAGAGTTCATCGCCGTCTTGCACCAGCCTTCAGCCTCATCGTGCTCTGGGTCATTGGGCGGTATGGTATTGCTTCGCGGAACTGCTCGGTGATGCGACGACTGCTCCCTTTTTCCACTGATTTGATCCTTTTCTTCAGGGCTCAGCACACTTGAACAAAACGTGAAGTAAGACCCTTCGGCGACTCGCCATGTAGACTCGACGATCCTCAGGACTTCATTTCTTCATTCTTTTTATCCTTTTCGTTCCTTTTTATGCATACTGTACATGCTTTCCTTCAAACTTCAAATACCTAATACTTAAGGGTTTTCATCAGCTATTGAGATAAAATAATCATTTGAGGACAGAATTTCTATTAAAACATAGCCCTAAATGAGTCCAATTTGTGGACTCATCAACCAACAACTCTAAAGCTCAACTAGATCAACGAAGCGCTGGATCCTGATCTGGATTACATGTATCTACATCATAAAAGATGTAGACCAAATGACGTCAGTACATAGAAAGTACTAGCATGCGAAAGGAAATCTAAAACAAGACATAAACTTGTAAATGGAACTGAAGAAACTTACCTCATCTCAACTCAACTAAACTCTTTTCAATATAAAGCAGTAATAAAGATGCAGTATAATGAAAAGCTTTAAAACATGTAGATAACAACTCATTGTATTGAAAAAACACAATAGTAACTTAGTTTTGTATATGAAAATACAAGTAACTCTATGAGAGATTCTTTAACCGACAACCATCACTATGAGTTATGTGATGATACAACGTCTTGCCTCACGCTGCTAGAGCCATCCTATACTTTGCCGGGGTATAGAACATGCTACTAAGTGGATCCACTAGTCTATGTTAAAAGCATTAAGAAATCATCTAAAAAGTATGACCTGTTCTACCCATGTTTTCTTTAAATGTGAAGATGCTTGTTTTTAATAGAGTGTTTTACATTTTCTACTAGAATATGGATAAGCAAAACAAAATACATGTTGGACATGCAATAATGGCAGTTCCCATATTGTGTATTGCAATACACGATATGGGAACGAATATTATTGCATCTCCACTATCTACTTTATTTTGCTTATCCTTATTCTAGTATAAAATGTTAAACACTCTATTAAAAACAAGCATCTTCACATTTAAAGATTTTTTTAAGAATAATTAATATCATAACATGATATTTTAAGAATAATTAATATCCAAACTGAGATTTTAAGAATATTTAATATCTTAACATGATATTTTAATAATAAATTAATATAAGAGTGAAATCACTTTTTAGTTAAATTAATTTGTTAAATAATATTATAAGAATCAAAGAAATTAATACCTAAACATTAGTTTAACAATCCAAGTATGATTTTAAGCACAAAAACAATACTAGGATCACCAAATTCTCAGTTTAAACAATGTATTTATAATTAATTCACTATCAAATGCTTAAAGGAAAACTTCAAGACAAACATTATGAATATAATGTGATTGAAAAAAGAAAACACTTAATCTGAATTCAAATACATATATATATATATATATATATATACACACAAAAATAACCTTAATAATTTTTTTATTTCAGTAATTCACCAAATTCTCAGTTTAAACGATGTATATATATAATTAATTCACTATCAAATGCTTAAAGGAAAACTTCAAGACAAACATTATGAAGATAATGTGATTGAAAAAAGAAAACACTTAATCTGAATTCAAATACATACATACATATATATATATATCGACAAAAAAATAACCTTAATAATTTTTTTATTTCAGTAATTCCTCTGAGGTTAATTATGATATACATATGTGAAGGAGACTTAATGTGAACTCAAATACTTATATTGCAGTCTGATGAATCTTTTGATAAAAACACCAGTAGGTTGATCCTCAGTAGTGATTTTGATTGTGACAAGTCTTTGATAGATTCTTTCTCTCAAGACAATTAATTTATTATATTTAATTTCTTTCACCATATATCAAATTTACAAAATAGTGTCAATATAGTTGTATTTTTTTTATGTAAATTAACTATTCAGAAACTATCTACATTATCAATTCTTTCAAGTAGATTTTTTCAAACAACATGTACATTTGAGGTATATGTTATCCCTCTAAAAGTTCTTAATCTATATAATTCGTTGTCCAAAAAGAAATTATCGCACTAAACCTATTTTTCTAAGTAATTTCACATAATTATTGAAATGAAATTTTCTTTTAAATGAATTATAACCCAAAATTATTTTAATAGAACAAGACAACTATTATAGATCTAAAGTTTATAAAGTAATTTTTGATACCTGTCAATTGATATGAGATAATCTGAAGATCAATGACATTTGCAGGATGAAGAAACAAAGCATAAATGCAATAAATTTTTGGGACTTGATATAATTCAAGGACGTGCAAGATTTGTGCTCTTCTTTTTTGCCAGGTTTCATTCGATTTGTTGTGGATGGAAAAATCAGGAATCTACCACTTCAAAGCTTTCCAGCAGCTGCGGCTGACTTGCTGCACTTCCTCCCCAAGGTCCGGTGCAGGGGACATGTTCGAAAGTACTCTGAAAAAAGAGGATGACGAGGGAGAGGTCATGCTTGTGCTCTAGACGATTTCATTCTTGATGAACATAAAAAAAGTTCACTAATTTATAAAATTTAACACTGGCGATGAAAAAGTGAGATGTGAAAGTAAGCGAGAAATTTTTGTTTAATAGCTCTAAGACATCGATATAATTAAGAAGACCAAAGGGTATAAACCCTAGATGAAGAGATGGGAGATGAAGGGTGGAGGGGGAAATGAGGAAAAAATTATACGAAATAATTATAATTAGAAACAAGACAATTATAGATATATCATAGCTCAAGAATAAGCTCCTCTTTAAAATCGCGTATGGAAGCCATGGCATCCACCGGAATACGACTAACAAAGAAGAAAGATCAATAGCTAATAAACCAAAGCAGAAGGAACAAAGAATAGAGGACGACGTTTACCTCTGTAAGCTGAGGAATAAGAGGATACTGATGGACAAAATGAAGGTGTTGATTCCTATAACAACTAGAATAGGAAATTTAAGTTGAGAGCTCCTAGCGGCGACATGAAGGCGAAAAGGACGAAGATCAATTTTGAAACCCTAAAGGATAGAAAGGTAAGAGGTTATAAGGAATTGGGGGCATTTTTTGGACTGGACCATACGGTGGTCGGTCTCTTTATTTAATTTTGGGATTTTTGGCCAATTTTGGTATTAAGACTTTCATTCAATAAAAGAGCTCTGAGCTCAATATTTAATTAAAAAAATTTTATAAATAGATTACTAAAGAAGGAAAAATAATTTGTGCGAAGAAATATTTTTGGGTTAATTTCATAAAGGTCGTTAATATTTTGTATAATTGTAGTAAAATCATTAATTTAACAATAAAATCATTTAACTTTCACTTAATTTTATACAGTGTCATTGTTGTTATTTCAACATCACCGAAAATCATATTTAGCCTATTTAAAATATATTATTTTAAAGTAATAGAACTTCATGACCCAAAATATTAATATACCCAAAATTCGATCTACGAAATTTAAAATAAAAATATTCAGTGATAACAAGTTTTTTTTCAAAACATAATAAAAATTTCTTTTAAAACATAACATATACGATATTGTATGAACGTGCTTAGAGTATCAAGGTATATAAATTTATATATTGTATATACGTGCACATATAATGTCTATAGAAGTATATTAATGTCATATACACAATACACGCACGCGGATAAGAATTGTGCCTTCAATCAAGTTATGTGAATATCAAGGTATATATACTAAGATGTAATATATAACTATAATGACCCATAAGGTTATTTTGAGAACTAGTCCTCTCTCTTTCATAAAAGACCCTTTCTATAAATTTTATATTAGAATTTTAAACTATTAGGTTAACTAAGTTATTTAATTTGACAGGTATTTTTTAAAAATAATTAATTTAATTTGTGGTTGACTGGCCAGGTCCATAAATTTTAAATACCCTATACCAGTTGACCCATTTCTTGGAATAAGTTAAATAAGGTTTTATAAAATTTGTGACCCAAGCCAATTGAGGCTAAAATCCACCAACGAAAAAGGACGAGAATGATTCAGGTAAATCATCCATCACACTTAATCTTGTATAATGTATATTGACAATCTATTATTATATTTAGGCAAAAGGGTCTGGTGGACCCTTGTGACTTTGTATTGTGAACCCTTCTACTTATTCATTTGTCATTTGGACCCCTTAACCCATCTAAACTCAACATTTTAAACACTTTTTTTACCTTTTAGTTGTGCATGAATCACAAACACCTGACACGTAATTTTAAAAAAATATTAAAATGACACATGTGTATATATACCACTTCATATCATCCTGACATTTTTTGGCACGCCCCGAACCTACACCCTGGACGTGGTCGACACTCGAGAATTGTTGCTGACCCCAAGTGAACCCTTGGCATGGCTTAAATCTTAGCGGAAGACTTACTTATAATAAAAGCACTTTAAAAATTAAATTGTAACTAAAAGATAACTTCAAAATGTTTTATAAAGAAACATTCAACAAGCCAAACTGGCAACTCAAGTCTCAACATAACTTAATGAAAATGAAAATACTCATGAACTAAGAATATCTAACTGTCTATGAAACCTCTAATAGCTGAGACGGGTGTCGGGATAAGACCAACGATATCCTAACAACCTAGAATGATAAAGCAAATAAAAGGGGTCCTCTGGAACCAAGGAGGCGCACCAATGATGTTTGAGTAATCAAGACAAAACTTTTGATGCAAGTGTCTACGATCGTACAATAGTTTAGTAACCCAACCAAGGGTTGGGATCGTACCAAGAGAGTGGTTTAGAGAATTTATAGAAAAATAAAATTTAGTTCTAACTAGTCGTAGCTAAAGACATTAACGAGTAAAAACATTGTAAATTAAAGGGGGACACAAAAGTGTCAATTAACAATGGGGTTTTTATCACTAGTAAGTAAAAACAGCAAAATAAACAAAGATTTCTAAGCAATGAGAGGGGATTCTTGGGATGTGACGGGAATACGGCTTAAGCTAGATTATTGGGTACATGCTTTCGATAGAAGATTAATAGATTAATTGGGACTAGGCTAAACTTTAAGGGGAATACGCTCTCTCTCAAGCAACTTACCCCGTTTCAAATGCGTTCCTGTCGGACACCCACTTGTTGCATGAAGACCAGCCTACGCCTTAGCCCACTCACTCTCTCGAGGTGAGTGTGTGGACATGGGACTAGGGTTCACTCTCTCGAGTTGAACCTCATGTCAACCACTCACACCCGCCATCAACTTAGTCGTTTTAGTTTTACGACCTCTCTCTCGAGCAAGCCGAAAACACAAAAATAAACTTGTATTTGCAACTACAAATTCATTAAATTCATCCACAACCACTAAACGAAATCACATTTAATCTACGAATAAACTATCACCAAGCAAGACCCAACAATTATCTTAACCCATATTCGCTAAATCACACCCCAAGAATTGGGGTTTTAGCCACATATCAAGAGATAGAAATTTTACCTAAATGAGCTTGCATTCAAATGGGTATGAAGATTTAAGTCTTGTTACAGGCCAAAAATAAAGAATCCAAGAGACGCAAAGCCAAATCCTTTGAGATGAAACCTCTTCTTCTTCAAGTCTTCAAACCTCTCTCAAACTTATAGCAAAAATATCAAAAAGTATTGTTCTATATGTAAACTATCACAATTGGTCAATTATAAGTGAAAATTATAATAATTGTTCTATACCAAAACTAAAACTCTAATTAGTATTTATAGTTTTCACAGATTTGTACTGCAGCGGATCGTTCGGCGTCATTAATCAGAATCGCAGATCAACTCGGCGATTTGCCCTTTGGTAGAGTTCATCGCCGTCTTGCACCAGCCTTCAGCCTCATCGTGCTCTGGGTCATTGGGCGGTATGGTATTGCTTCGCGGAACTGCTCGGTGATGCGACGACTGCTCCCTTTTTCCACTGATTTGATCCTTTTCTTCAGGGCTCAGCACACTTGAACAAAACGTGAAGTAAGACCCTTCGGCGACTCGCCATGTAGACTCGACGATCCTCAGGACTTCATTTCTTCATTCTTTTTATCCTTTTCGTTCCTTTTTATGCATACTGTACATGCTTTCCTTCAAACTTCAAATACCTAATACTTAAGGGTTTTCATCAGCTATTGAGATAAAATAATCATTTGAGGACAGAATTTCTATTAAAACATAGCCCTAAATGAGTCCAATTTGTGGACTCATCAACCAACAACTCTAAAGCTCAACTAGATCAACGAAGCGCTGGATCCTGATCTGGATTACATGTATCTACATCATAAAAGATGTAGACCAAATGACGTCAGTACATAGAAAGTACTAGCATGCGAAAGGAAATCTAAAACAAGACATAAACTTGTAAATGGAACTGAAGAAACTTACCTCATCTCAACTCAACTAAACTCTTTTCAATATAAAGCAGTAATAAAGATGCAGTATAATGAAAAGCTTTAAAACATGTAGATAACAACTCATTGTATTGAAAAAACACAATAGTAACTTAGTTTTGTATATGAAAATACAAGTAACTCTATGAGAGATTCTTTAACCGACAACCATCACTATGAGTTATGTGATGATACAACGTCTTGCCTCACGCTGCTAGAGCCATCCTATACTTTGTCGGGCTATAGAACCTGCTACTAAGTGGATCCACTAGTCTATGTTAAAAGCATTAAGAAATCATCTAAAAAGTATTACCCTTTCTACCCATCTTTTCTTTAAATGTGAAAATTCTTCTTTTTAACTAAGTGTTTTACATTTTCTACTAGAATATGGATAAGCAAAACAAAATAGATGTTGGACATGCAATAATGGCAGTTCCCATATCGTGTATTGTAATACACGATATGGGAACGAATATTATTGCATCTCCACTATCTACTTTATTTTGCCTATCCATATTCTAGTATAAAATGTTAAACACTCTATTAAAAACAAGCTCTGGTGAACTTAAATTTCCTATTCTAGTTGTTATAGGAATCAACGCCTTCATTTTGTCCATCAGTATCATCTTGTTCCTCAGCTTACCGAGGTAAACGCCTTCCTCTATTCTTTGTTCCTTCTGCTTAGTTTGTTAGCTGCTGATCTTTCTTCTTTGTTAGGCGTATTCCGATGGATGCCATGGCGTCCATACACGATTTTAAAGAGGAGCTTAGTCTTGAGCTGTGATATATCTATAATTTTCTTGTTTCAAATTATAATTATTTCGTATAATTTTTTTTTCATTTCCCCCTCCCTCCTTCATCTCCCGTCTCTTCATCTAGGGTTTATACCATTCGGTCTTCTTAATTATATCGATGTCTTAGAGCTATTAAAAAAAAATTCTAGCTTACTTTCACATGTCACATCGCCTGTGTTAAATTTTATAAACTTGTGAGCTCTTTTGATGTTCATCAAGAATGAAATCGGCTAGAGCACACTGTCCTCATCAGTGAAGCACGGCATCTCCCCCGTCATCCTCTTTTTTCAGAGGACTTTCAGACATGACCCCTGCACCAGACCTTGGGGAGGAAGTGCAGCTAATGAGCCACAACTGATGGTAAGCTTTGTAGCCGTAGCTTCCTGATTTTTCCAACCACAACAAATCGAATGAAACTTGGCAAAAAAGAAGAGCACAAATCTCACACGTCCTTGATTCATATCAACTCCCAAAAATGGATTGCATTTATGCTTTTTCCTACATCCTGCAAATGTCATTAATCTTCAGATTATCTCGTATTAATTGACAGGTATCAAAACTTACTTTATAAACTTTAGATCTATATTAGTTGTCTTGTTCAATTTAAATAATTTTGGGTTATAATTCACTAAAAAGTAAATTTTATTTCAAAAATTATGTGAAATTACTTAGAAAAATAGGTTTACTGCGATTATTTCTTTTTAGACAACGAATTTTATAGCTTAAGAACTTTTAGGGGGATAACATATACCTCATATGTACATGTTGTTTGAAAAAATCTACTTGAAAGATTTGATAATGTAGATAGTTTCTGAAAGTTAATTTACATAAAAATATAACTATATTGACACTATTTTGTAAATTTGATATATCGTGATAGAAGTTAAATATAATAAATTAATTGTCTTGAGAGAAAGAATCTATCAAAGAATTGTAACAATCAAAATCACTACTGAGGATCAACCTACTGGTGTTTTTATCAAAAGTCTCATCAGACTGCAATATAAGTATTTGAGTTCAGATTAAGTGTCCTTCACATATGTACATCATAATTAACCTCAGAGGAAGTACTGAAATAAAAAAAATTATTAATGTTATTTTATTTGTTTTCTTGTTTCAATCACATTATCTTCATAATTTTTGTCTTAAAGTTTTCCTTTAAGCATTTGGTAGTGAATTAATTATAAATACATTGTTTAAACTGAGAATTTGGTGATCCTAGTATTGTTTTTGTGCTTAAAATCATAATTGGATTGTTAACCTAATGTTTATATATTAGTTTCTTTGATTCTTATAATATGAGTTAACAAATTAATTTAACTAAGAAGTGGGTGCACTCTTATATTAATTTATTCTTAAAATATCATGTTAAGATAGTAATTAATCTTAAAATATCAGTTTGGATATTAATTATTCTTAAAATATCATGTTAAGATATTAAATATTCTTAAAGAAAATCTTTAAATGTGAAGATGCTCCTAGTGGCGACATGAAGGCGAAAAGGATGAAGATCAATTTTGAAACCCTAAAGGATAGAAGGGTAATAGGTTATAAAGAATTGGGGGCATTTTTTGGACTGGGCCATACGGTGGTCGGTATCTTTATTTAATTTTGGGCTTTTGGCCAATTTTTGTATTAAGACTTTCATTCAATTAAAGAGCTCTGAGCTCAATATTTAATTAATTTTTTTTATATAGATATATCACTAAAGAAGAAAAAATCATTTGTGCGAAGAAATATTTTTTGGTTAATTTCATAAAGGTCATTAAAATTTTGTATAATTGTAGTAAAATCATTAATTTAACTATAAAATCATTTAACTGTCACTTAATTTTATATAGTGTCATTTTTGTTGTTTCAACTTCACCGAAATTCATAGTTAGCCTATTTAAAATATATCATTTTAAGTTAGACTATTTAAAATAAATTATTTTAAAGTAATAGAGCTTCATGACCCCAAAATATTAATATACCCAAAATTCGATCTATGAAATTTAACAGAAAATTTTTCAGTAATAACAAGTTTTTTTTCAAAACATGACAGAATTTTCTTTTAAAATATAACATATATGATGTTGTATGAATGTGCATAGAGTATCAATGTATATAAATTGATATATTGTATATACGTGCACATCTAAAGTCTATACATGTACATTAATGTCATATATACAATACACGCACACGTATAAGAATTGTGCCTTCAATCAAGAAATGTGAATATCAAGGTATATATACTAAGATGTAAGATATAACTATAATGATCCATCAGGTTTTTTGAGAACTAGTCCTCTCTCTTTCATAAAAGACCCTTTCAATAAATTTCAAATGAGAATTTTAAACTATTAGGTTAACCAATTTATTTAATTGACGGGTATTTTTTTTAAAATAATTAATTTAATTGGTGGTTGATGGGCCAGGTCCATAATTTTTTTAATACCCTATACCAGTTGACCCATTTGTTGGAATAAGTTAAAGAAGGTTTTATAAAACTTGTAACCCAAGCCAATTGCGGCGAAAATCCACCAACGAAAAAGGACGACAATGATTCAGGTAATGTAAAATCTCGCAATTTGAAATAGCTAGGAAGAAGCTAATAATTGGAAATAGTCATTTTTGGAAAGAATGAAAACTTGGAAATTTGTTTAAGTTAGGAAAAGTTGAGTTTTAGTCAACTTCAAACGGCCATAACTCCTAGCTTAGGATGAGTTAGGTATACTTCCTGATATGGTTGGAAATTTCTTGGAATGATCTTTCCAACACCGCTGAGTTTATGTGATTCCGAGTTTGTATGAGTAAGTTATGTTCTTTGGAAGTTGGGTTGTTGGATTAAGGAAAGTCTAATCCGGATTTTGGAAGGGTAATTTAGTCTTTTCCTTACCTAATTATTCTAATTCGTTTTTAGGAGTTAAATTGGGGTGAATTCAGATTTTAGTCAGTTCAGAAAAGTGAATTTCACGTTAGGGCTTGGAAAAGAGGAGAAAGAGGAGAAAAGAGAAGAACGTTCAAGAATCGCTTGTGGATTTCGTCAAGGGGTGATCCCTACGAGGTATGTGAGATCACATAGCATTGGGTAGTGCACCCACGCGCCAACCATGATTTAATTCAGCAAATTTAAGTCTTTGAAAGTTTAGAAATTGAGTTCTTGATCAACATTGTTGAAGGTTTCGTTTGAATTCTTGTGGATTGTGTTGTTGCAGTTTCTTGCGATTTGATTCATGTTTCTGGGTGTAATTTTGGTTTAAGTCTATCATATATTGAGGGTATAAATGATTCTAAGCATTTGGGGAAAGAACCATTGAAGTTTAGAGGGTTTAGAGTTGAAAAACGAAGATGAAAAGTCATCAAACACCTTGGGAAGGCCAGCGCCCCCCAAAGCAGCCTCTGAATGTGGGGCTCTGGGGCGACACACCAGCCAGAGTGCCCCAACTTACCCTTTGAATTTTGAGGGCTGGCGCCCCGCGCCTCTCAGAGCGTGAGGGACGCCATTCCTCCCCTATCATTTCACACTAGTTCCTTAGTGATGTACCAATGTTTTCTAGTTGATTCCAACACTCTAAGGTACGTCTAAACATCATGAAATCATCCATAAACATGATATCATGAACCTTGAATCCATACTTCAATTCAAGGAAACTTAAGAGTCAAGAAGCAAGTCAAGAGAAGTTTATAAAGTTTTCAAAAGTCTTTCACAAACGTTTTAACTTTGTTTTAAGACTTAAAGTTCAAGTTTAGCAAAGACTAAAGTTTGAAGTGTATATCGGGACTATGTATTCCTAAAGAGTAAATGTTTTCACATTTAAACAAGAAAGGAAACTGAGATTTCCAAAAGAGCCTTTAAGCTAGTTTTCAGTAAAGAGTAAGAGTAAAGTTCATTCTTCAAAGATTATACGGGAACTAAGTATTCCCAAGAGTTAAAATGTTTTCACATTTGAGCAAGAAAGGAAACTAAGATTTCCAAGAGAGCTTTTAAGCTAAGTTTTTGAGTAATTATCTCAAACTAAAGAAAGAGTTTTTATTTATACAAACATATGAGCTAAAGTATATTTTGTGAGTAGTATTGAGCACCGATATGGGGACGAGCTTGAGTTCAGATAACTCACGTCTCCATAAACCATGTAGCCATCATTCTGTAGTAAAGGATCATACTTTTTAGATGACTCCTTAAGATGCTTTTAGCATAAGCTAGTGGATCCACTAAGTTAAGCGTTCTATATGACGGCAAAGTATAGGACAGTTCTGCCAACGTGGGCAAGACGTTATATCACCACTTAGGCTCATAGTGGTGGTTCTCGATTAGAGAATCTCCCACTGAAACTATATTACTTTATTATGTGCGTAAGGTTGAGTTTGTTATTGCATTTTCTTTAAGAACTAAGTTGCTTTTACTGTTTTACAAAGCTTTTCATTTATTGCATGTGTTTCATTGCTTTATTTTGAGTTAAGTATTCATGAGTTGAGAAGAGCCAAGGTAAGTGTTTCTTTCAGATTCCTTTCAAGCTTAAGTTGTGTTTAGCATTCCAACTCGCATACTCGTACATTCAATGTATTGATGCTAGTTGGCTTGCATCATATTTTAATGCAGATACAGGTGACCAGGATCAGTATCTAGCGCCTCGTTGATCCAGTTTGAGCACTCAGAGTCTTCTGGTTAGCCTCCTTGCTTTCGGAGGATCCTTTTTATTGCTTTCAGTTTTATTATTAGTTCATTAGGATGTCGTGGGCCTATCCCGACATCCATCTCAGTTGTTTAGAGGCTTCATAGACAGACAGTCAGTTAATTAAATTCATTTGTCATTACTTTATTATTCGCTTATGTTTTTAAGACTTGAGGTTGCCATTGTGGCTAAGTTTGAATGTTTATTTAAAGACATTCTAAGTTATTTCACAAGTCCTTTTTTAGATTATTTCTTGTGTTTAAGTCTTCCGCTGAGTAAGTAAGCCAGACCAAGGATTCGATTGGGGCCAGCAATGGTTATTGAGTGCCAGCGACGTCTAGGGTGTAGGCTCGAGGAATGACAGGTAAATCATCTATCACACCTAATCTTGTATAATGTATATCGACAGTCTATTATTATATTTAGGTAAAAGGGTCTGGTGGACCCTTGTCTTTGCATGAGTTTGTATTGTGAAGCCTTCTACCTATCCATTTGTCATCTGGACCCCTGAACCCATCTAAACTCAATATTTTAAACACTTTTTTTACCCTTTAGTTGTGCATGTATCACAAACGCCTGACACATAATTTTAAAAATAATTATAAAATGACACATGTGTATATATACCACTTCATATCATCTTGACATTTTTTGTCACATCCCGAGCCTACATCCTAGACATGGTCGGCACTCGAGAACTGTTATTATCCCCAAGTGAACCCTTGGCCTGGCTTAAATCTTAGCGGAAGACTTACTTATAATAAAAGCACTTTTAAAGGTAAACTGTAACTAAAAGTTTAACATCTCACAAATTTAAATAGCTAGGAAGAAGCTAAGAACTTGAAATAATCATTTTTGGAAATAATGACAAATCTGGAAAATTGTTTGAGTTAGGAAAAGTGAGTTTCTGGTCAACTTCAAACAGCTATAACTTCTATATCAGAATGAGTTAGAGGTATTTATATATATGGTTGGAAAGCTCTTGGAATTATCTTTCCAACGCCGCTGAGTTTGCACGATTCCGAGCTTGTAAGAGTGAGTTATCCCCTTTGGAAGTTGGGCTATTGGAATAAGGAAAGTTCAATCCGAATTTTAAAAGGGTAGTTTGGTCTTTTCCTTACCCTTTTATTTTAATTTACTTTTGGTAATTAATTAGGGTTTAAGCTGAATTATATCAGTTTACAGTTTACCAAAAAAGTTAGAGTTTTGAGAGAAGAGAAAGAAGAGGAGAAAAAAGGAGAAAGGAGAAGAACGTTCAAGACCTGTCAAGATCGTCGTGAATTGCTTGTGGATTTCGTCGGGGCTGATCCCTACAAGGTATGTGAGATCACATAGCATTGGGTTAATTCTCTCACGCGCTAATCATGATTCAATTTCTGCGAAATTAGATTTGAAAGTAAATCCTTGAGTTCTTGATAGATTTTCATTTGAATTCTTGTGGGTGTTGTTGATTGGAGTTTCTTGAGGTTGATTCGTGTTTTTAGAAGTGTTTTCAAGTAGAATCTGATATATATTGAGGGTATAGATTATTCTTAATGTTGGGTAAAATAACCCGTGGAGTTTAGGGGGTTTAGAGTTGTAAAACAAAGAAGAAATTTCATCGGTCGAGATTTGGAGGTGCCTCCGCATAGCGCAGCTAGTCCCCAGTTTTGGAAATTTCTGTTTTGCGTCGCGGAGCTGGCACGGAGTGTTCTGCCTCAAAAGATGTTTTCAAAACTAAATTTTAAAAGCCTCTCCGCGTCGCGAATCCACCCTCATAATTTGATAATTCGGTATTTTCTCATGTTTAGCTATCTAAAATCATTCATAAACATCATGAGATCTTTCTCTTGAATCCATAATTCAATTCAAGGAAAGTTAAGAGTCAAGTCAAGAAGTCAAGATAAGTTCTTAAAGTTTTTCAAAAGTCTTTCACATATGTTTTAACTTTGTTTTAAGACTTAAGTTCAAGTTAAGCAAAGACCATAGATTTGAAGTTTCATTTCTTCAAAGAAGTATATGGGAACTAAGTATTCCTAAGAAGTTTGAAAATGTTTTCACATTTTGAGAAAGAAAAGGGAACATCGATTACAAGAGAGCTTTTAAGCTAAGTTTTGAGTAATTACCTCAAACCAAAGAAAGAAGTTGTTTTAAAAACATATGAGCTAAGTATATTTTTGGGAGTAGTATTGAGCACCGATATGAGGATGCGAGTTCATATTAACTCAAGTCTCCATAAACCATGTAGCCATCATCGGTATTAATAGGTCATACTTTTTAGATGATCACATAAGTTAAGCTAGTGGATCCACTAAGTTAAGTAGTTCTATATGACAGCAAAGTATAGGAAAGTCTGGTAGCATGATGGTAAACATGTTGTATCACCACTTAGGCTCATAGTGGTGGTTGTCGGTTAAAAAAACTCCCACCTAAACTATATCACTTTATATATGAGTACAGTTAGGTTTGTTATTGCATTTTCTTTAACGAACTAAATTGATTTTACTGTTTTATAAAGCTTTTCATATATTGCATGTGTTTCATTGCTTTATTTTGAGTTAAGTTTATTCATGAGTTGAGAAGAGCCTTGGTAGGTGTTTCTTCCAGAATCTTTTCAATCCTGTGTTATGTTTAGCATTCCAACTCGCATACTCGTACATTTAATGTACTGATGCTAGTTGGCATGCATCGTATTATGATGCAGACGCAAGTAACTAGGATCGGCATCAAGCGCATCATTGATCTAGTGAGCAGTTCAGAGTCTGTTGGTGAGCCTTTTTGCATTCTAGAGGATCCCATTTATTTGCTTTCTAGTCTTTCAGCTGTTAGGATGATCAGGGGTCCTGTCCCGACATCCCTCTTTGATTTAGAGATTTCATAGATAGTCAATCAGATGTCAGTTCATTCGTCATCATATTATTATTGACTTATGTTCAGATTTGAGTTGCCATCATGGCTAAGTTAAATGTATATTTTTAAAACATTATGAGTTCAGTTTTGAGACAGTTTAGTTGTTTAGCATGTGAATCTCTTTCTTAATGCTTAGTCTTCCGCTGAGTTAAGCCAGGCCAAGGGTTCGCTTGGGGCCAACAATGGTTCTCGAGTGCCGGCCACGTCCAGGGTGTAGAGTGGCAACTCAAGTCTCAACATAACTTAATGAAAATGAAAAGACTCATGAACTAACAATATCTAACTGTCTATGAAGCCTCTAATAGCTGAGATGGACGTCGGGACAAGACCCACGTCATCATAACAAACTAGAATGATAAAGCAAATAAAAGGAGTCCTCCGGAAGCAATGAGGCTCACCAACAACTCTGAAGCTCAACTAGATCAATTGTATCTACATCATAAAAGATGCAGATCAAATGGCGTCAGTACATGGAATGTACGAGCATTCGAGGGGAAATCTAAAACAAGACATAAGCTTGAAAATGGAACTAAAGAAACATATCTCATCTCAACTCAACTCAACTTTTTTCAATAAAAAGCAGTAATAAAGATGCAGTATAATGAAAAGCTTTAAAACATGTAGCTAACAACTCATTGTATTGAAAAACACAATAGTAACTTAGTTTTGTATATGAAAATACAAGCAACTCTGTGGGAGATTCTCTAACCGACAACCATCACTATGAGTTATGTGATGATACAACGTATTGCCTCACGCTCCTAGGGCCATCCTATACTTTGTCGGGGTATAGAACCTGCTACTAAGTGGATCCACTAGTCTATGCTAAAAGCATTAAGAAATCATTTAAAGAGTATGACCCTTTCTACCCACTTGCTGCATTTCCTCCCCAAGGTCCGGTGCAGGGGACATGTCTGAAAGTCCTCTGAAAAAAAGGATGACGGGGGAGAGACCGTGCTTCAATGATGAGGACGTTGTGCTCTAGCTGATTTCATTCTTGATGAACATCAAAAAGTTCACAAGTTTATAAAATTTAACACCGGCGATGAAAAAGTGAGATGTGAAAGTAAGCTAGAATTTTTTGTTTAATAGCTTTGAGACATCGATATAATTAAGAAGACCAAAGGGTATAAACCCTAGATGAAGAGACGGGAGATGAAGGGGAGAGGGTGAAATGAGGAAAAAATTATCGAAATAATTATAATTAGAAACAAGACAATTATAGATATATCATAGCTCAAGACTAAGCTCCTCTTTAAAATGGTGTATGAAAGCCATGGCATCCACCGGAATACGCCTAACAAAGAAGAAAGATCAATAGCTAACAAAGCAAAGCAAAAGGAACAAAGAATAGAGGAAAACGTTTACCTCGGTAAGCTGAGGAACGAGAGGATTTTGATGGACAAAATGAAGGTGCTGATGCCCATAACAATTAGAAGGGGAAATTTAAATTCACCAGAGCTCCTAGCGGAGACATGATGGCGAAAAGGATGAAGATCAAGTTGGAAACCCTAAAGGATAGAAGGGTAAGAGGTTATAAGGAATTGGGGGCATTTTTTGGACTGGGACATTCGTTGGTCGGTCTCTTTATTTAATTTTTGGCTTTTTGGCCGATTTTTGTTTTAAGACTTTCATTCAATAAAAGAGCTCTGAGCTCAACATTTAATTTTCTTTTTTTTATAGATATATCACAAAAGAAGAAAAAATAATTTGTGCGAAGCAGTATTTTTGGGTTACTCTTATAAAGGTCGTTAAAATTTTGTATAATTGTAGTAAAATCGTTAATTTAACTATAAAATCATTTAACTTTCACTTAATTTTATACAGTGTCATTTTCGTTATTTCAACTTCACCAAAAATCATAGTTAGCCTATTTAAAATATATAATTGTAAAGTAATAGATCTTCGTGACCCCAAAATATTAATATACCCAAAATTAGATCTATGAAATTTAAAAGAAAATTTTTCAGTAATAACAAGTTTTTTTTCAAAACATAACAATTTTTTCTTTTAAAATATAGCATATATACGATATTGTATGAACGTGCATAGAGTATCAATGTATTTAAATGATATATTGTATAGACGTGCACATATAATGTTTATACATGTACATTAATGTCATATATACAATACATGCACGCGTATAGGAATTGTGCCTTCAATCAAGAAATGTGAAAATCAAGGTATATATACTAAGATGTAAGATATAACTATTATGACCCATCAAGTTATTTTGAGAACTAGTCCTCTCTCTTTCATAAAAGACTCTTTCCATAAATTTTAAATGAGAATTTTAAACTAATAGGTTAACTAAGTTATTTAATTGACGGGTATTTTTTGAAAATAATTAATTTAATTGGAGATTGATGGGCCAGGTCTATAAATTTTTTAAAACCCTAAACCAGTTGACCTATTTGTTGGAATAAGTTAAACAAGGGTTTATAAAATTTGTGACCCAAGCCAATTGCGGCTAAAATCCACCAACGAAAAAGGAAGAGAATGATTCAAGTAAATCATCCATCACACCTAATCTTGTATAATGTATATCGACAGCCTATTATTATATTTAGGCAAAAGGGTCTGGTGGACCCTTGTCTTTGTATGAGTATGTATTGTGAACCTTTCTACTTATCCATTTGTCATTTGGACTCCTGAACCTATCTAAACTCAACATTTTAAATACTTTTTTTACCCTTTAGTTGTGCATGTGTCACAAATGCCTGACACATAATTTTAAAAATAATTATAAAATGACACGTGTGTATATATACCACATTATATCATCTTGATATTTTTGTCACACCCCGAGCCTACACCCAGGACGTGGTCGGCACTCGGAACCATTGTTGTCCCTAAGTGAACCCTTGGCCTGACTTAACTCTTGGCAAAAGACTTACTTATAATAAAAGCACTTTAAAAAGTAAAATGTAACTAAAAGATAACTTAAAATGTTTTATAAAGAAACATTCAACTAGCCAAAGTGGCAACTCAAGTCCCAACATAACTTAATGAAAATGAAAAGACTCATCAACTAACAATATATGTCTGTCTATGAAGCCTCTAATAGCTGAGATGGACGTCGAAACAAGACCCATGACATCCTAACAAACTAGTATGATGAAGCAAATAAAAGGGGTCCTCCATAAGCAAGGAGGCTCACCAACAACTCTGAAGCTCAACGGGATCAACGAAGCATTGGATCCTTATCTGGATTACATGTATCTATATCATAAAAGATGCAGATCAAATGGCGTCAGTACATGGAATGTACGAGCATTCGAGGGGAAATCTAAAACAAGACATCAGCTTGAAAATGGAACTGCAGAAACATAAGTCATCTCAACTCAACTCAACTCTTTTCAATATAATGCAGTAATAAAGATGCAGTGTAATGAAAAGCTTTAAAGCATGTAGATAACAACTCATTGTATTGAAAAACACAATAGTAACTTAATTTTGTATATGAAAATACAAGTAACTCCGTGGGAGATTCTCTAACCGACAACCATCACTATGAGTTATCACTACAAGAAATCAGCTCTTTTGTGGCGACCAAAGTCGCTACTGATGCCCTGAAAATCGCCACAAATTTCTTTTAGTGGCGACTTTACAGCCGTGGCAAGTACTTCCATAACTANTAGATCAAGAGACGGAAGATGAAGGGGGGAGGGGGTAAAGAGGAAAAAATTATACAAAATAATTATGATTAGAAACAAGACAATTATAGATGTATCAAAGCTCAAGACTAAGCTACTCTTTAAAATCGGGTATGGAAGCCATGGCATCCACCGGTATACGCCTAACAAAGAAGAAAGATCAACAGCTAACAAAGAAAAGCAGAAGGAACAAAGAATAAAGGAAGACGTTTACCTCGGTGAGCTGAGGAACAAAAGGATACTGATGGACAAAACAAAGGTGTTGATGCCCATAACAACTAGAATAGGAAATTTAAGTTCAGTAGAGCTCATAGAGGCGACATGAAGGCGAAAAGGATAAAGATCAACTTTGAAACCCTAAAGGATAGAAGGGTAAGAGGTTATAAGGAATTGGGGGCATTTTTTGGACTGGGCCATACGGTGGTCGGTCTCTTTATTTAATTTTTGGATTTTTGGCCAATTTTTGTATTAAGACTTTCATTCAATAAAATAGCTTTGAGCTCAATATTTAATTAATTTTTTTATAGATCTATCACTATAGAAGAAAAAATAATCTGTGCGAAGAAATATTTTTGGGTTATTTTCATAAAGGTCATTAAAATTTTGTATAATTGTAGTAAAATCGCTAATTTAACTATAAAATCATTTAACTTTTACTTAATTTTATACATTGTCGTTTTTGTTATTTCAACTTCACCGAAAATCATAGTTAGCCTATTTAAAATATATTATTTTAAAGTAATAGAGCTTCATGACCCAAAAATACGATCTATGAAATTTAAAAGAAAAATTTTCAGTAATAACAAGTTTTTTTTCAAAACATAACAAAATTTTCTTCTAAAATATAACATATACGATATTGTATGAACGTGGATAGAGTATCAATGTATGTAAATTGATATTTGTATATACGTTCACACATAATGTCTATACATGTACATTAATGTCATATATACAATACACGCACGCGTATAAGAATTGTGCCTTCAATCAAGAAATGTGAAAATCAAAGTATATATACTAAGATGTAAGATATAACGATAATGACCCATCAGGTTATTTTGAGAAACAAGTCCTCTCTCTTTCATAAAAGACCCTTTCCATAACTTTTAAATGAGAATTTTAAACTATTAGGTTAACTAAGTTATTTAATTGACGAGTATTTTTTTAAAATAATTAATTTAATTGGTGGTTGATGGGCCAGGTTCATAATTTTTTTAATACCCTATACCAGTTGCCAATTTGTTGGAATAAGTTAAAGAAGGTTTTATAAAATTTGTAACCCAAGCCAATTGCGGCTAACATCCACCAATGAAAAAGGACGAGAATGATTCAGGTAAATCATCCATCACACCTAATCTTGTATAATGTATATCGACAGTCTATTATTATATTAAGGCAAAAGGGTCTGGTGGACCCTTGTCTTTGTATGAGTTTGTATTGTGAACCCGTCTACTTATCCATTTGTCATCTGGATCCCTAAACCCATCTAAACTCAACATTTTAAACACTTTTTTTACCCTTTAGTTGTGCATGTGTCACAAATGTCTGACAAGTAATTTTAAAAATAATTATAAAATTACGCATGTGTATATATACCACTTCATATCAGCTTGACATTTTTTTGTCAGTCCCCGAGCCTACACCCTGGACGTGGTCGGCACTCGAGAACCGTTGTTGTCCCCAAGTGAACCCTTGGCCTGGCTTAACTCTTCATATCATCTTGACATTTTTTGTCACTCCTCGAGCCTACACCCTAGACGTGGTCGGCACTCGAGAACCGTTGTTGGCCGCAAGTGAACTCTTGGCCTGTCTTAACTCTTAGCGTAAGACTTACTTATAATAAAAGCAATTAAAAAAGTAAATTGTAACTAAAAGATAACTTAAAATGTTTTATAAAGTAGAGCTCAAGGGAAGGTTTGGAACACTAGTAGCAGAATGGAATCAGTTTACCGGGCTGACTTCCATGCCAACCCGAGTAGTTTAACTCATCACTACCTTGTAAGGGCGTTGAGAATTGATTTTCTTTTTTTGCTAAAAACTTTTGAAAAAGTCATCAAAGAGCCTTTGCATAGTTTACGAGAACTAGCCAAAGTGGCAACTCAAGTCTCAACATAACTTAATGAAAATGAAAAGACTCATAAACTAACAATATTTAACTATCTATGAAGCCTCTAATAGCTGAAATGGACGTCGGGACAAGACCCACGACATCCTAACAAACTAGAATGATAAAGTAATAAAAGTGGTTCTCCAGAAGAAAGGAGGCTAACCAACAACTCTGAAGCTCAACTGGATAGGCGAAGCGCTGGATGTTGATCCGGATTACCTGTATCTACATCATAAAAGATGCAGACCAAATGGTGTAAGTACATGGAATGTACGAGCATGGGAGGGGAAATCTAAAACAAGACATAAGCTTGAAAATAGAACTGAAGAAGCTTACCTCCTCTCAACCCTTTTCAATATAAAGTAGTAATAAAGATGCAGTATAATGAAAAGCTTCAAAACATGTAGATAACAACTCATTGTATTGAAAAACACAATAGTAAATTAGTTTTGTATATGAAAATACAAGTAACTCTGTGGGAGATACTCTAACCGATAACCATCACTATGAGTTATGTGATGATACAACGTCTTGCCTCACCCTGCTAGGGCCATCCTATACTTTGTCGGGGGTATAGAACCTGCTACTAAGTGGATCCACTAGTCTATGCTAAAAGCATTAAGAAATCATCTAAAAAGTTTGACCATTTCTACCCATGTTTTCTTTAAATGTGAAGATGTTTCTTTTTAACTAAGTGTTTAACATTTTCTACTAGAATATAGATAAGCAAAACAAAATAGATGGTGGAGAAGCAATAATGGCAGTTCTCATATCGTGTATTGCATCTCCAATATCTACTTTATTTTGCTTATCCATATTCTAGTATAAAATGTTAAACACTCTGTTAAAGACTAGCATCTTCACATTTAAAGATTTTTTAAAAATAATTAATATCTTAACATGATATTTTATGAATAGTTAATATCCAACTGATATTTTAAGAATATTTAATATCTTAACATGATATTTTAAAAATAAATTAATATAAGAGTGCACCCACTTCTAAGTTAAATAAATTTGTTAAATCAGATTATAAGATTCAAAAAAACAAATACATAAACATTAGTTTAACAATCCAAGTATGATTTTAAGCACAAAAACAATACTAGGATCATCAAATTCTCAGTTTAAACAATGTATTTATAATTAATTCACTATCAAATGCTTAAAGAAAAACTTTAAGACAAAAAATAGGAAGATAATGTGATTCAAAAAAGAAAACACTTAATCTGGATTCAAATACATATATATATATATATATATATATATATATAGACAAATAAAATAACCTTTATAATTTTTTATTACAGTAATTCCTCTAACGTTAATTATGATATACATATGTGAAGGACACTTAATCTGAACTCAAATACTTATATTGCAGTTTGATGAGTCTTTTGATAAAAACACCAGTAGGTTGATCCTCAGAAGTGATTTTGATTGTGACAAGTCTTTGATATATTCTTTCTATCATGACAATTAAATTATTATATTTAATTTCTTTCATAATATATCAAATTTGCAAAATAGTGCAAATATAGTAATATTTTTATGTAAATTAACTATTCAGAAACCATCTACATTATCAAATCTTTCAAGAAGATTTTTTCAAACAACATGTACATTTGAGGTATATGTTATCCCCCTAAAAGTTCTTAAGCTATATAATTCGTTGTCCAAAAAGAAATAATTGCACCAAGCCTTTTTTCTAAGTAATTTCACATAATTTTTTAAATAAAATTTACTTTTATATGAATTGTAGCCCAAAATTATTTTAATTGAACAAGACAACTATTATAGATCTAAAGTTTATAAAGTAGTTTTTAATACCTGTCAATTGATTCGAGATAATCTGAAGATCAATGACATTTGCAGGAAGTAGAAACAAATCATAAATGCAATTGATTTTGGGGACTTGATAAGAATCAAGGACGTGCGATATTTGTGCTCTAATTTTTTGCAAGGTTTCATTCGATTTGTTGTGGATGGAAAAATCAGGAAGCTACAGCTTCAAAGCTTAACAACAATTGCTGCTCATTTGCTGCACTACCTCCCCAAGGTCCAGTGTAGGGGACATGTCTGAAAGTCCTCTGAAAAAATAGGATGACGGGGGAGAGGTCGTGCTTCACAGATGAGGACGGTGTGCTCTAGCCAATTTCATTCTTGATGAACATCAAAAAAGATCACAAATTTATAAAATTTAACACCGGCGATGAAAAAGTGAGATGTGAAAGTAAGCTAGAAATTTTTGTTTAATAGTTCTAAGAGATTGATATAATTAAGAAGACCAAAGGGTATAAACCCTAGATGAAGAGACGGGATATGAAAGGGGGAGGGTGAAATGAGGAAAAAATTATCGAAATAATTATAATTAGAAACAAGACTATTATAGATATATCACAGCTCAAGACTAAGCTCCTCTTTAAAATCGCGTATGGAAGCGATGGCATCCACTGAAATACGCCTAACAAAGAAGAAAGATCAACAACTAACAAAGCAAAGAAAAAGGAACAAGGAATAGAGGAAGACGTTTACCTCGGTAAGCTGAGGAACAATAGGATACTGATGGACAAAATGAAGGTGTTGATGCCCATAACAATTAGAATGGGAAATTTAAGTTCACCAGAACTCCTAGCGGAGACATGAAGGCGAAAAGGATGAAGATCAAATTGGAAACCCTAAAGGATAGAAGGGTAAGAGGTTATAAGGAATTGGGGGCATTTTTGGAATGGGACATACGATGGTCGGTCTCTTTATTTAATTTTTGGCTTTTTGGCCAATTTTTGTATTAAGACTTCCATTCAATAAAAGAGCTCTGAGCTCAATATTTTTTATTTTTTATAGATATATCACTAAAGAAGAAAAAAAAAATTGTGTGAAGAAATATTTTTGGGTTACTCTTATAAAGGTCATTAAAATTTTGTATAATTGTAGTAAAATCGTTAATTTACCTATAAAATCATTTAACTTTCACTTAATTTTATACAATGTCATTTTTGTTATTTCAACTTCACCGAAAATCATAGTTAGCCTATTTAAAATATATTATTTTAAAGTAATAGAGCTTCATGACCCCAAAATATTAATATACCCAAAATTTGATCTATGAAATTTAAAAGAAAATTTTTCAGCAATAACAAGTTTTTTTTTCAAAACATAACAAAATTTTCTTTTAAAATATAACATATACGATATTGTATGAACGTGCATAGAGTATCAATGCATATAAATGATATATTGTATATACGTGCACATATAATGTTTGTACATGTACATTAATGTCATATATACAATACACGCACGCGTATAGAATTGTGCCTTCAATCAAGAAATGTGAAAATCATGATATATATACTAAGATGTAAGATATAACTATAATGACCCATCAGGTTATTTTGAGAACTATCCCTCTGTCTTTCATAAAAGACTTTTTCCATAAATTTTAAATGAGAATTTTAAACTATTTGGTTAACTAAGTTATTTAATTGACGGGTATTTTATTAAAATAATTAATTTAATAGGGGGTTGATGGGCTAGGTCCATAATTTTTTTAATACCCTATACCAGTTGACCTATTTGTTGGAATAAGTTAAAGAAGGTTTTATAAAATTTGTAACCCAAGCCAATTGCGGCTAAAATCCACCACCGAAAAAGGAAGTGAATGATTTAAGTAAATCATCCATCACACCTAATCTTGTATAATGTATATCGACAGTCTATTATTATATTTAGGCAAAAGGGTCTGGTGGACCCTTGTCTTTGTATGAGTTTGTATTGTGAACCCGTCTACTTATCCATTTGTCATTGGACCCCTAAACCCATCTAAACTCAACATTTTAAACACTTTTTTTACCCTTTAGTTGTGCATGTGTCACAAATGTCTGGCAAGTAATTTTTAAAATAATTATAAAATGACACATGTGTATATATACCACTTTATATCGTTTTGACATTTTTTGTCACTCCCCGAGCCTACACCATGGACGTGGTCGGCACTCGAGAACCGTTATTGTCCCCCAGTGAACCCTTAGCCTGATTTAACTCTTAGCGGAAGACTTACTTATAATAAAAGCACTTTAAAAAGTAAACTGTAACTAAAAGATAACTTTAAATGTTTTATAAAGAAACATTCAACTAGCCAAAGTGGCAACTCAAGTCTCAACATAACTTAATGAAAATGAAAAGACTCATGAACTAACAATATATATCTATCTATGAAGCCTCTAATAGCTGAGATGGACGTCGAAACAAGACCCATGACAACCTAACAAACTAGTACGATAAAGCAAATAAAAGGGGTCCTCCGTAAGCAAGGAAGCTCACCAACAACTCTGAAGCTCAACTGTTTCAACAAAGCGTTGGATCCTGATCTGGATTACATGTATCTATATCATAAAAGATGCAGATCAAATGGCGTCAGTACATGGAATGTACGAGCATTCGAGTGGAAATCTAAAACAAGACATAAGCTTGAAAATGGAACTGAAGAAACTTACCTCATCTCAACTCAACTCAACTCTTTTCAATATAATGCAGTAACAAAGATGCAGTATAATGAAAAGCTTTAAAAGATGTAGATAACATCTCATTGTATTGAAAAACACAGTAGTAAATTAGTTTTGTATATGAAAATACAATTAACTCTGTGTGAGAGTCTCTAACTGACAACCATCACTATGAGTTATGTGATGATACAACGTCTTGCCTAACGCTGCTAGCGCCATCCTACACTTTGCCGGGGTATCGAACCTGCAACTAAGAGGATCCACTAGTCTATGATAAAAGCATTAAGAAATCATCTAAAAAGTATGACCCTTTCTACCCATGTCTTCTTTAAATGTGAAGATGCTTCTTTCTAACTAAGTGTTTAACATTTTCTACTAGAATATGGGTAAGCAAAACAAAATAGATGGTGGAGATGCAATAATGGCAGTTCCCATATCGTGTATTGCTGGGAACGACTATTATTGCATCTCCACTATCTACTTTATTTTGCTTATCCATATTCTAGTAGAAAATGTTAAACACTTAGTTAAAGACAAGCATCTTCACATTTAAAGATTTTTTTAAGAATAATTAATATCTTAACATGATATTTTAGGAATAATTAATATCCAAACTGATATTTTAAGAATAATTAATATCTTAACATAATATTTTAAGAATAAATTAATATGAGAGTGCACCCACTTCTTCGTTAAATTAATTTGTTAAATCATATTGTAAGATTCAAATAAACTAATACATAACCATTAATTTAACAATCCAAGTATGATTTTAAGCACAAAAACAAAACTAGGATGACCAAATTTTCAGTTTAAACAATGTATTTATAATTAATTCACTATCAAATGCTTAAAGGAAACTTTAAGACAAAAATTATGAAGATAATGTGATTCAAAAAAAAACACTTAATCTGGATTCAAATACATATATTACAATCTGATGAGTCTTTTGATAAATACACTAGTAGGCTGATCCTCAATAGTGATTTTGATTGTGACAAGTCTTTGATAGATTCTTTCTCTCATGACAATTAATTTATTATATTTAATTTCTTTCATGATATATCAAATTTACAAAATAGTGCCAATATGGATATATTTTTATCTAAATTAATTATTCAGAAACCATCTACATTATCAAATCTTTCAAGTAGATTTTTTCAAATAACATGTACATTTGAGGTATATGTTATCCCCCTAAAAGTTTTTAAGCTATATAATTCGTTGTCCAAAAAGAAATAATCGGACTGAACCTTCTTTTCTAAATAATTTCATTTAATTTTTGAAATAAAATTTACTTTTATATGAATTATAACCCAAAATTATTTTAATTGAACAAGACAATTATTATAGATCTAAAGTTTATAAAGTAATTTTTTATACCTGTCAATTGATACAAGATAATCATAACATCAATGACATTCGCAGGATGTAGTAACAAAGAATAAATGCAATCCATTTTGGGGACTTGATATGAATCAATGACGTGCGAGATTTGTGTTGTTCTTTATTGCCAGATTTCATTCGATTTGTTGTGGATGGAAAAATCAGAAAGCTACGACTTCAAAGCATACCAGTAGATGCGGCTCACTTGCTGCACTTCCTCCCCAAGGTCCGATGTAGGGGACATGTCCGAAAATCCTCTGAAAAAAGAGGACAACGGGGGAGAGGTCGTGCTTCACAAATGAGGACGGTGTGCTCTAGCCGATTTCATTCTTGATGAACATAAAAAAAGTTCACAAATTTATAAAATTTAACACCGGTGATGAAAAAGTGAGATGTGAAAGTAATCTAGAATTTTTTGTTTAATAGCTTTAAGACATCGATATAATTAAGAAGACCAAAGGGTATAAACCCTAGATCAAGAGACGGAAGATGAAGGGGGGAGGGGGTAAAGAGGAAAAAATTATACAAAATAATTATGATTAGAAACAAGACAATTATAGATGTATCAAAGCTCAAGACTAAGCTACTCTTTAAAATCGGGTATGGAAGCCATGGCATCCACCGGTATACGCCTAACAAAGAAGAAAGATCAACAGCTAACAAAGAAAAGCAGAAGGAACAAAGAATAAAGGAAGACGTTTACCTCGGTGAGCTGAGGAACAAAAGGATACTGATGGACAAAACAAAGGTGTTGATGCCCATAACAACTAGAATAGGAAATTTAAGTTCAGTAGAGCTCATAGAGGCGACATGAAGGCGAAAAGGATAAAGATCAACTTTGAAACCCTAAAGGATAGAAGGGTAAGAGGTTATAAGGAATTGGGGGCATTTTTTGGACTGGGCCATACGGTGGTCGGTCTCTTTATTTAATTTTTGGATTTTTGGCCAATTTTTGTATTAAGACTTTCATTCAATAAAATAGCTTTGAGCTCAATATTTAATTAATTTTTTTATAGATCTATCACTATAGAAGAAAAAATAATCTGTGCGAAGAAATATTTTTGGGTTATTTTCATAAAGGTCATTAAAATTTTGTATAATTGTAGTAAAATCGCTAATTTAACTATAAAATCATTTAACTTTTACTTAATTTTATACATTGTCGTTTTTGTTATTTCAACTTCACCGAAAATCATAGTTAGCCTATTTAAAATATATTATTTTAAAGTAATAGAGCTTCATGACCCAAAAATACGATCTATGAAATTTAAAAGAAAAATTTTCAGTAATAACAAGTTTTTTTTCAAAACATAACAAAATTTTCTTCTAAAATATAACATATACGATATTGTATGAACGTGGATAGAGTATCAATGTATGTAAATTGATATTTGTATATACGTTCACACATAATGTCTATACATGTACATTAATGTCATATATACAATACACGCACGCGTATAAGAATTGTGCCTTCAATCAAGAAATGTGAAAATCAAAGTATATATACTAAGATGTAAGATATAACGATAATGACCCATCAGGTTATTTTGAGAAACAAGTCCTCTCTCTTTCATAAAAGACCCTTTCCATAACTTTTAAATGAGAATTTTAAACTATTAGGTTAACTAAGTTATTTAATTGACGAGTATTTTTTTAAAATAATTAATTTAATTGGTGGTTGATGGGCCAGGTTCATAATTTTTTTAATACCCTATACCAGTTGCCAATTTGTTGGAATAAGTTAAAGAAGGTTTTATAAAATTTGTAACCCAAGCCAATTGCGGCTAACATCCACCAATGAAAAAGGACGAGAATGATTCAGGTAAATCATCCATCACACCTAATCTTGTATAATGTATATCGACAGTCTATTATTATATTAAGGCAAAAGGGTCTGGTGGACCCTTGTCTTTGTATGAGTTTGTATTGTGAACCCGTCTACTTATCCATTTGTCATCTGGATCCCTAAACCCATCTAAACTCAACATTTTAAACACTTTTTTTACCCTTTAGTTGTGCATGTGTCACAAATGTCTGACAAGTAATTTTAAAAATAATTATAAAATTACGCATGTGTATATATACCACTTCATATCAGCTTGACATTTTTTTGTCAGTCCCCGAGCCTACACCCTGGACGTGGTCGGCACTCGAGAACCGTTGTTGTCCCCAAGTGAACCCTTGGCCTGGCTTAACTCTTCATATCATCTTGACATTTTTTGTCACTCCTCGAGCCTACACCCTAGACGTGGTCGGCACTCGAGAACCGTTGTTGGCCGCAAGTGAACTCTTGGCCTGTCTTAACTCTTAGCGTAAGACTTACTTATAATAAAAGCAATTAAAAAAGTAAATTGTAACTAAAAGATAACTTAAAATGTTTTATAAAGTAGAGCTCAAGGGAAGGTTTGGAACACTAGTAGCAGAATGGAATCAGTTTACCGGGCTGACTTCCATGCCAACCCGAGTAGTTTAACTCATCACTACCTTGTAAGGGCGTTGAGAATTGATTTTCTTTTTTTGCTAAAAACTTTTGAAAAAGTCATCAAAGAGCCTTTGCATAGTTTACGAGAACTAGCCAAAGTGGCAACTCAAGTCTCAACATAACTTAATGAAAATGAAAAGACTCATAAACTAACAATATTTAACTATCTATGAAGCCTCTAATAGCTGAAATGGACGTCGGGACAAGACCCACGACATCCTAACAAACTAGAATGATAAAGTAATAAAAGTGGTTCTCCAGAAGAAAGGAGGCTAACCAACAACTCTGAAGCTCAACTGGATAGGCGAAGCGCTGGATGTTGATCCGGATTACCTGTATCTACATCATAAAAGATGCAGACCAAATGGTGTAAGTACATGGAATGTACGAGCATGGGAGGGGAAATCTAAAACAAGACATAAGCTTGAAAATAGAACTGAAGAAGCTTACCTCCTCTCAACCCTTTTCAATATAAAGTAGTAATAAAGATGCAGTATAATGAAAAGCTTCAAAACATGTAGATAACAACTCATTGTATTGAAAAACACAATAGTAAATTAGTTTTGTATATGAAAATACAAGTAACTCTGTGGGAGATACTCTAACCGATAACCATCACTATGAGTTATGTGATGATACAACGTCTTGCCTCACCCTGCTAGGGCCATCCTATACTTTGTCGGGGGTATAGAACCTGCTACTAAGTGGATCCACTAGTCTATGCTAAAAGCATTAAGAAATCATCTAAAAAGTTTGACCATTTCTACCCATGTTTTCTTTAAATGTGAAGATGTTTCTTTTTAACTAAGTGTTTAACATTTTCTACTAGAATATAGATAAGCAAAACAAAATAGATGGTGGAGAAGCAATAATGGCAGTTCTCATATCGTGTATTGCAATACACGATATAGGAACGACTATTATTACATCTCCAATATCTACTTTATTTTGCTTATCCATATTCTAGTATAAAATGTTAAACACTCTGTTAAAGACAAGCATCTTCACATTTAAAGATTTTTTAAAAATAATTAATATCTTAACATGATATTTTATGAATAATTAATATCCAACTGATATTTTAAGAATATTTAATATCTTAACATGATATTTTAAGAATAAATTAATATAAGAGTGCACCCACTTCTTAGTTAAATTAATTTGTTAAATCATATTATAAGATTCAAAAAACTAATACATAAACATTAGTTTCCCAATCCAATTATGATTTTAAGCACAAAAACAATACTAAGATTACCAAATTCTCAGTTTAAACAATGTATTTATAATTAATTCACTACCAAATGCCTAAATGAAAACTTTAAAACAATTATTATGAAGACAATGTGATTAAAAAAAAAACACTTAATCTGGATTCAAATACATATATATAGACAAATAAAATAACCTTAATAACTTTTTTATTTCAGTAATTCCTCAGAGGTTAATTATGATATACATATGTGAAGGACACTTAATCTGAACTCAAATACTTAGATTGCAGTCTGATGAGTCTTTTGATAAAAACACCAGTAGGTTGATCCTCAGTAGTGATTTTGATTGTGACAAGTCTTTGATAGATTCTTTCTCTCATGACAATTAATTTATTATATTTAATTTCTTTCATGATATATCAAATTTACAAAATAGTGCCAACATAGTTATATATCTATGTAAATTGACTATTTAGAAACCATCTACATTATCAAATCTTTCAAGTAGATTTTTTCAAACAACATGTAAATTTGAGGTGTATGCTATCCCCCTAAAAGTTCTTAATCTATATAATTCATTGTCCAAGCAGAAATAATCTCACTAAACATTTTTTTCTAAGTAATTTCACATAATTTTTTGAAACAAATTTACTTTTATATGACTTATAACCCAAAATTATTTTAATTGAACAAGGCAACTATTATAGATCTAAAGTTTATAAAGTAATTTTTGATACATGTCAATTGATACGAGATAATCTGAAGATCAATGACATTTGCAGGATGTAGAAACAAATCATAAATGTTATCCATTTTGGGGACTTGATATGAATCAAGGACGTGGGAGATTTGTGTTGTTCTTTTTTGCCAGGTTTCATTCGATTTGTTGTGGATGGAAAAATCCGGAAGCTATGGCTTCAAAGCTTACCAGAAGTTGCGGCTCACTTGTTGCACTTCTTCCCCGAGGTTCGGTGCAGGGGACATGTGTGAAAGTCCTCTAGAGAGCCCGTGCTTCACAGATGAGGACGGCTGTAGCCGATTTCATTCTTGATGAACATAAAAAAGGTTCACAAATTTATAAAATTTAACACCGGCGATGAAAAAGTGAGATGCGAAAGTAAGCTAGAAATTTTTGTTTAATAGCTCTAAGACATCAATATAATTAAGAAGTCCAAAGGGTATAAACCCTAGGTGAAGAGACGGGAGATGAAGGGGGAAGGGGGAAATGAGGAAAAAATTATACGAAATAATTATAATTAAAAACAAGACAATTATAGATATATCACAACTCAAGACTAAGCTCCTCTTTAAAATCGTGTCTGAAAGCCATGGAATCCACCAGAATATGCCTAACAAAGAAGAAAGATCAGCATCTAACTAAGAAAAGCAGAAGGAACAAAGAATAGAGGAAGACGTTTACCTTGGTAAGCTGAGGAACAAGAGGATAATGATGGACAAAATGAAGGTGTTGATTCCCATAACAACTATAATAGGAAATTTAAGTTCAGTAGATCTCCTAGCAGCGACAATAAGGCGAAAAGGATGAAGATCAACTTGGAAACCCTAAAGGATAGAAGGGTAAGAGGTTATAAGGAATTGGGGGCATTTTTTGGACTGGGCCATACGGTGGTCGGTCTCTTTATTTAATGTTGGGCTTTTTGGCCAATTTTTGTATTAAGACGTTCATTCAATAAAAGAGCTATGAGCTCAATATTTAATTATTATTTTATTATAGATATATCACTAAAGAAGAAAAAATAATTTGTGTGAAAGAAATATTTTTGGGTTAATTTCATAAAGCTCATTAAAATTTAGTAAAATTGCTAATTTAACTATAAAATCATTTAATTTTCACTTAATTTTATACAGTGTCATTTTTGTTATTTCAACTTCACCGAAAACATAGTTAGCCTATTTAAAATATATTATTTTAAAGTAATAGAGCTTCATGACCCCAAAATATTAATATACCCAAAATTCGATCTATGAAATTTAAAAGAAATTTTTTCAATAATAACAAGTTTTTTTTCAAAACATAACAACATTTTCTTTTAAAATATAACATATACGATATTGTATGAACGTGCATAGAGTATCAATAAATATACATTGATATATTGTAGATACGTGCACATATAATGTCTATACATGTACATTAATGTCATATACACAATACACACGCGTATAAGAATTGTGCCTTCAATCAAGAAATGTGAATATCAAAGGTATATATACAAAGATGTAAGATATAACTATAATGACCCATCAAGTAATTTTGAGAATTAGTCCTCTCTTTTTCATAAAAGACCTTTCCCATAAATTTTAAATGAGAATTTTAAGCTATTAGGTTAACTAAGTTATTTAATTGACGGGTATTTTTTTAAAATAATTAATTTAATTGGTGGTTGATGGGCCAGGTCCATGATTTTTTTAATATCGTATACCAGTTGACCCATTTGTTGGAATAAGTTAAAGAAGGTTTTATAAAATTTGTAACCCAAGCGAGTTGCGGCAAAAATCCATCAACGAAAAAGGACGAGAATGATTCAGGTAAATCATCCATCACACCTAATCTTGTATAATGTATATCGATAATCAATTATTGTCACGACCCAAACCGTCATGATTGGCACCCACACTAACCCTCTAGTGGGAGAACCACTACTACAACTCAAACCAAGCAACTAAACCAAAACTAAGGCATTTAAGTACACGAAAGCATGAAAATACTAAGGAAAGAAATAGAGTTTCCATAAACTCTAACAAAAGTCTAACATTAATAAATTAACAATGCAGAAATTCAACCCCTAGAACCTGAAGGTCAATGTACCAAAACTTTACTAACGACAAGTATAAGAACTAGAGGTACAACATCGAAACTAAACAACACCTTAAACCAATAGTCTGAGTCTGAAAAGAATGGACTTAAATAAGAGAGATCCATGGAAGCCTGGATGAACTGGCTCATCCATGAATCCGGTCACGCTCAATAGTCACCTAGTTGAGGTCTATCAATAGCCACCTCAAGATGTCTTGTACTCAACAAAGAAAGAGCAGGTGCAGTATCAGTACACAACCACAATGTACAGGTAGGATCACACGGCTATCCCAACAAGTGTAACATAATTAGTCAATACAACAATATAACCACATCCACATATCGAACATATACAATATCATCAACATATATGAACAATGAACAACTTCACGATTCTCACATATCACAGTTATATCAATTTAGAGCAACATACCGTCTTCCAATATAAATAATCATTAGATATGAACAAACTTATCACAAGTAGATACACAACACATTTCAATGGTCCTCTCACGTAACCAAATTCAATGGTCATCTCATGGAACCCAAACCCAAACAGTTAGCATACCGATTTGTGGTATCCGATCCAAGTTAATGTGCCAAAACGTGACAGCCGATCCCATGTTTTTGCCAGAATGTGGCAACCTATCCCATGTTTATGCCAGAACGTGGCAACCGATCCCAGTTAGTATGTCAGATCGTGACACCCTCCTATTCAACACACCACAATCACAATCACAAGTATATTCTCAATAATCATACAATCAAGAAGTGATTCATGGCATATAGTTATTAATTCATACTCAATTAAAATTAGTGTGACCAACCATGCAACATTCGCATACATACATACATCATAATGAAGCAAGAACAAACATATATCACACATATGAAATGACAACCATCACCTACCTCAAATCCAAGCTTGAATCCCCTAAGGCACTTGAATCTTCCCTTTCCGGATTCTTCCATCTTGCTCGTGGTCTAAAAACATACAATTAACGCAAGGATCAAAATCAAAGGTCTAATTATCACGAACCCAATAACCCTAGACCAAACCTGTCACGCCTCGAGCCTACACCATAAACGTGGACGGCACTCGAGAACCATTACTAGGCCCAAGCGAACCTTTGGCCTGGCTTACTTACGCAACGGAAGACTTTAAGCATTAAGAAAGAGAATCCAAATACAAGATAACTCAACATGTCTCAAACTGAACTCATAATGTTTTAAAAAATAAGCATTTAACCTAGCCAAAATGGCAACTCAAATTTGAACATAAGCCAATAACAAAATGATGACGAATGAACTAACATCTGACTGACTATCTATGAAACCTCTAAGACAACTGAAATGGATGTAGGGACAGGCCCACGACATCCTAATGAACTAAAATGATAAAGTAATGAAAAAAAAAATCCTCCAGAATGCTAGGAGGCTCACCAACAACTCTGAAGCTCAACTGGATTAACGATGCACTGGATGATAATCATGGTTACCTATGACTGCATCATAAGACGATGCAGGCCAACGGGCATCAGTACATTGAATGTACGAGTTGCGAGTTAGAATGCTAAACACAACTTAAGCTTGAAAAGAATCTGAAAGTAACTGAAGAACTTACCTGGTTCAACTCAACTCAACATAACTGAACTCATTTCAATATAAAGCAGTTTAAAAAACAAGTGCAATATAAGGAAAAATTGTTTAAAACATGATGTCAACTCTATGTATTTAGAAATACAATAATAACTCTGTAAGTATGCAAAGATACAATATGAACTCTGTTTGTATATAAAAATATAAAATACTGTTCTGGAAGTTTCTCTAACCGACAACCATCACTTAAGAGTTACAGTGATGATACAGAGTTTTACCTCACGCTGCCAAGGACCGTCTTATACCTTGCTGGAGGTATAGAACCTAACTCACTAAGTAGATCCACTAGTCTATGCTAAAAGGCACTAAAGGAATCATCTAAAAAGTATGACCCTTTTCTGCCGATGGTGGCTACATGGTTTATGGGGCTGTAAGTTGTTTGAACTATCCCCCATATCGGTGCTCAATACTACTCTCAAAAATATAATATTGGCTCTTATGTTTAAAAACATACTTCTTCTGTGATTTGAGATTAGTGCTCAAAAACTTAGCTCAATGGTTATCTTGTAAATCAAAGTTTCCCCTCTTGCTTCATTTAGAAAGCGATTACTCTTTTCTGAAAACTAGCCCGAAGGCTCTTTGGAAATCGAGGTTTTCTTTCTTGTTCAAATGTGAAAACATTTTAAACCATTTGGAAATACATAGTCCACATATACTTTTGAAGAAATAAACTTCAAGCTTTACTCTTTACTCTTTACTCAACTTGAACTTTAAGTCTTAAAACAAAGTTAAAAGCATTTGCAAAAAACTTCTTGAAAAGACTCTAAGAACTTCCTACACTTGGCTCTTAACTTTCCTTGAATTTGAAGTTATGGATTCAAGGTTGTAAATCATGTTTCTAGATGATTTCTAGATGTTTAGAAGTCATTTCGAGTAGTCAGAATCAATAGGAAGTGTTAATACACTTTAGAAAGGCATAAACGGACTGAATGACAAAAACTGGGGGGAAAATAATGATCCGGGCGCATCCAGGGAGTGCCGCACCAGTCCTCAACATTCTGGGGATCACATTGGGCGCGCCGCCCCAGCCTCCTGGCGCTATGGGGGTGCGACGCGCCTGGCCATCCCCAGGTGCGTCTTACAAGTTTTTCAAGTCGTTTTCTGATCCTAAATCATTTTAAATTGATTCCTTTTCTCAATACTTTCTTAGATTCAAATACCCAACACATGTACACTAGAATATAACTCGAAACAACTCTTAACATCGCTAAAACGACTCAAGAAAACTCATCAATCACATGTAAGTTCAAGAATGAAAACAATTCAAGAACATTAAATTCCAACTCTTTTAGGATGAAAATCGCTGAATTAAACATGATTGGCACGTGGGTGAATGAACTCAATGCTATGTGATCTCACATACCTTGTAGGGATCACCCCCAATGAAATCCACAAGCTAATCTTGACTAATCTTGAACGAATCTTGAATGTTCTTCTCCTTTCTCCTTTCTCCTTTCTCCTTTCTCCTTTCTCCAAGACCTAGCGTGAAATTCACTTTTCTAAAACTGACTAAAATCTGACTTTACCCCAATTAAACTCCTAAAAATGAATAATTAAGTTGGGTAAGGAAACGACCAAACTACCCTTCCAAAATCCAGATTGAACTTTCCTTATTCGAATAGCCCAACTTCCAAAGGGTATAACTTACTCATATGAACTCAGAATAGCGCAAACTTAGCGGCGTTGGAAAGATCATTCCAAGATCTCTCTAAGAATATCTTGAAGTACACCTAAATCATCCTGAGCAAGGAGTTATGGTCGTTTGAAGTTCACCAAAACTCAACTTTTCTTAACTTAAACAAATTTCCAGATTTCCAGATTTCCAAAAATGACTATTTCCAATTATAAGCTTCTTCCTAGTTACTTCAAATTGCAAGATATTACAAAACCCAAGATCCTAATACCCAATTTAGGGTTGTTTCCACCATAGAATCTATAACAAAACCCTCCCCCATCAATATTCACCCATTCTATTACGTTCTACTGATTGAAAAATAGATTCGGGGAGTGAAAATATTACCTTTAGCCTCAAGAATGGTAAAAAAGAGTACGAGTCGCTTGGAGTTCGTTCCTTAGCTCTAAAAATCAAAAAGTGTCAAATAAGGTCGTTTAGGGGTTTATTAATGACCTTAAGTCGCGTCGAGCCCGCCACAACGGCCCTCATCCCGCTGTAGCGGCCTCGACAAAGCAGCATGAACGAAATAGAGAGCTATTTTGAGAATTCCAAAATCCCCACTTCACAACACACCTCTAACCAACAACGCTCAGAAAATACCCTTAGCGCTAAAATCGATTTTGGGAATTCTACTCACCCGAATTCAATTTCGAAAAGCCGTACGAGATCCCTAACGTCTTAACTATCCACTCATGTAATCAAATTCATTAATATATCTCTCATTTGTTACCAGATTTTCCTACACCTTAAAGACTTCGATTTCGACCAAATCTAGACTAGGTTGAGAAATTTCAAGATACTATGAAAAAGTTTTCCGACCCCAAATTTTCCCTCGTTGGCTTTTCCATAACGACGGAATCCAAGTCATTAAAATTATTATATTTAGGCAAAAGGGTCTGGTGGATCCTTTTCTTTGTATGAGTTTGTATTGTGAACCCTTCTACTTATCTATTTGTCATCTGGACCTCTAAACTCATCTAAACTCAACATTTTAAACACTTTTTTTACCCTTTAGTTATGCAAGTATCACAAACGCCTGACACGTAATTTTAAAAATAACACATGCTTATATATACCACTTCATATCATCTTGACATTTTTTGTCACGCCCCAAGCCTACACCCTGGATGTGGTCGGCACTCGAGACCATTGCTGGACCCAAGTGAACCCTTGGCCTGACTTAACTCTTAGCGGAAGACTTACTTATAATAAAAGCACTTTAAAAAGTAAACTGTAACTAAAATATAACTTAAAATGTTTATAAAGAAACATTCAACTAGCCAAAGTGGCAAATCAAGTCTCAACATAACTTAATGAAAATGAAAAGACTCCTGAATTAAAAATATCTAACTATTTATGAAGCGTTTAATAGCTGAGATGGACGTCGGGACAAAACCCACGACATCCTAACAAACTAGAATGATAAAGCAAATAAAAAGGGTCCTCCAGAAGCAAGGAGGCTCATCAATAACTCTGAAGCTAAACTGGATCAACGAAGCATTGGATCCTGATCCGAATTACATGTATCTACATCATAAAAGATGCATACCAAATGGCATCAGTACATGAAATGTACGAGCATGCGAGGGGAGATCTAAAACAAGACATAAGCTTGAAAATGGAACTGAAGAAACTTACCTCATCTCAACTCAACTCAACTCAACTCTTTTCAATATAAAGTAGTAATAAAGATGCAGTATAATGAAAACCCTTAAAACATGTAGATAACAACTCATTGTATTGAAAAACACAATAGTAACTTAGTTTTGTATACGAAAATACAAGTAACTCTATGGGAGATTCTCTAACCGGCAAACATCACTATGAGTTATGTGATGATACAACGTCTCACCTCACACTGGTAGGGCCATCTTATACTTTGCCGGGGTATAGAACCTGCTACTAAGTGGATCCACTAATCTATACCAAAAGCCTTAAGAAAACATCTAAAAAGTATGACCCTTTCTACCCATGTTTCTTAGAAAATGAACTTCACTCTTACTCTTACTCTTACTCAACTCAATTCTCAAGTCTTAAAACAATTGTAAAAGACTTTTTGAAAAGACTCAAAGATCTCTCAAGACTTGACTCTTAGCTCTACCTTGAATTTTAATTTATGGATTCAAGGTTTTGATTCATGTTTATGGATGATTTCTAGATGTTTAGAAGTCATTTAGAGTAGTTAGAATCGATAAGAAGTGTTAGTACACTTTAGAAGGATTCGAACGAGCTAAACAACGGAAAAAAGGTGGGGTCAGGCGACCCTGCGCACTGCTGGCACGGGGTTCCAGCTCCTAAGTTCAGAGACTCTTTTTTGGCGCACTGCTGGTGTGCCACACCAGCCATGCTGGCGCATCAGTGACGCACCGCGCCATTTCTCCCCTAGTCAATTCCGACGAACTTTTTAACTCATTTTTTTTATCTTAATTCGACTAAATTCGATTCTTTTTCTCCATTTCTCTTTAGATTCAGATACCTAATGCATGTACACAAGAGTCTACTAAAAACAACTCTAAACATCGATACAATTATCTCAAGAAACTCATCAATTCCATCCTAATTCAAGAATGAAAGTAAATTCAAGAACACTAATCAAAAATATCAACTCTTTAACTTTTTAGGATGAAATTTCGCAGAAATTAACATGATTGGCGCGTGGGAGAACGAACCCAATGCTATATGAAATCACATACCTCTTTGAGATTAAACCCTTGACGAAATCTGCAACCAAGTCCTCAAGAACTCGGCGAAATCTTGACTTTTCTCTTCTTTGCTCTTCTTGAACTCTTTTCTAAAAACCCTAACATGAATTGTAATTGTGTAAACTAAACCAAATCAGTTTAGACCCCTAATTAATAACTAAACATGAATTAAATCTCATTGGGTAAAGAAAAGACCAAAATACCCCTCTTAAATTCGGGTAACTTTCCTTAACCGGACAACCCGACTTCAAATAGGCATATCTCCCTCATACGAGCTCAAAAATTAGCAAACTTGGTTGCGTTGGAAAGAGGATTCCAAGACCTTTCATTTGATTTCTTATAGCCCACCTAACTCATCATGTACTAAAAGTTATGATCGTTTGAAGTTGACCCAAAACTTATACTTAGCATAACTTGCCAAAATTTTCAAATTTACTCTTTCCACAAATCATTCTTTCTAATTCTAGTTCTTTCTAATCTGGGATGTTACATTGTATTATATTTAATTAATATATTTCTAATTTTTATTTGTATTTTGCCACAAACCCACCACTTTCCCCCCATAGTCTCATTTCATTTCTCTCTCATCTTCCTTACACTTTTTTTTCAACCTCTTCTACTCTTTTTTT
>NW_026021534.1:238951-263008 GCF_019186545.1 Solanum stenotomum | reverse complement strand
ATATATATATATATATATATATATATATATATAGACAAATAAAATAACCTTAATAATTTTTTTATTTCAGTAATTCCTCTAAGGTTGATTATGATATACATATGTGAAGGAAACTTAATCTGAACTCAAATATTTATATTACAATCTGATGAGTCTTTTGATAAAAACACCAGTAGGTTGATCCTCAGTAGTGATTTTGATTATGACAAGTCTTTGATAAATTCTTTCTCTCATGACAATTAATTTATTATATTTAATTTCTTTCATGATATATCAAATTTACAAAAGAGTGCCAATATAGTTATAATTGACTATTCAGAAACCATCTACATTATCAAATCTTTCAAGTAGATTTTTTCAAACAACATGTACATTTGCGGTATATGTTATCCCCCTAAAAGTTCTTAAGCTATACAATTCATTGTCCAAGCAGAAATAATCGCACTAAACATTTTTTTCTAAGTAATTTCACATAATTTTTGAAATAAATTTACTTTTATATGAATTATAACCCAAAATTATTTTAATTGAACAAGACAACTATTATAGATCTAAAGTTTATAAAGTAATTTTTGATACATGTCAATTGATACGAGATAATCTGAAGATCAATGACATTTGCAAGATGTAAAAACAAATCATAAATGCTATCCATTTTGGGGACTTGATATGAATCAAGGACGTGGGACATTTGTGTTAATATTTTTTGCTAGGTTTCATTCGATTTGGTGTGGATGGAAAAATCCGGAAGCTATGGCTTCAAAGCTTACCAGCAGCTGCGGCTCACTTGCTGCACTTCCTCCCCAAGGTCCGGTGCAGGGGACATGTACGAAAGTCCTCTAGAGTGCCGGTGCTTCACAGATGACGACGGCTGTAACCGATTTCATTCTTGATGAACATAAAAAAGGTTCACAAATTTATAAAATTTAACACCGGCGATGAAAAAGTGAGATGTGAAAGTAAGCTAGAATTTTTTGTTTAATAGCTCTAAGACATCGATATAATTAGGAAGTCCAAAGGGTATAAACCCTAGGTGAAGAGACGGGAGATGAAAGGGGGAGGGGGAAATAAGGAAAAAATTATACGAAATAATTATAATTAGAAACAAGACAATAATATATATATCACAACTCAAGACTAAGCTCCTCTTTAAAATCGTGTCTGAAAGCCATGGCATCCACCAGAATACGCATAACAAAGAAGAAAGATCAGTAGCTAACAAAGAATAGAGGAAGACGTTTACCTTGGTAAGCTGAGGAACAAGAGGATATTGATGGACAAAATGAAGGTGTTGATGCCCATAACAACTAGAATAGGAAATTTAAGTTCAGTAGAGCTCCTAGCAGCGACATGAAGGTGAAAAGGAAGAAGATCTATTTGGAAACCCTAAACGATAGAAGGGTAAGAGGTTATAAGGAATTGGGGGCATTTTTTGGACTGGGCCATACGGTGGTCGGTCTCTTTATTTAATTTTGGACTTTTTGGCCAACTTTTGTATTTAGACGTTCATTCAATAAAAGAGCTATGAGCTAAATGTTTAATTTTCTTTTTTTTTTAAAGATATATCACTAAATATGAAGAAATAATTTGTGCGAAGAAATATTTTTGGGTTAATTTCATAAAGGTCATTAAAACTTTGTATAATTGT
Organism: Solanum stenotomum; assembly: GCF_019186545.1. NCBI lineage: Eukaryota > Viridiplantae > Streptophyta > Magnoliopsida > Solanales > Solanaceae > Solanum > Solanum stenotomum. Next base: position 261,360 of record NW_026021534.1, on the reverse strand, counting down.
AGTAAAATTGTTAATTTAACTATAAAATTATTTAACTTTCACTTAATTTTATACAATGTCATTTTTGTTATTTCAACTTCACCGAAAACATAGTTAGCCTATTTAAAATATATTATTTTAAAGTAAGAGAGCTTCATGACCCCAAAATATTAATATACCCAAAATTTGATCTATGAAATTTAAAAGAAATTTTTTCAATAATAACAAGTTTTTTTTTTAAAACATAACAACATTTTCTTTTAAAATATAACATATACGATATTGTATGAACGTGCATAGAGTATCAATGTATATAAATTGATATATTGTATATACGTGCACATATAATGTCTACACATGTACATTAATGTCATATACACAATACACGCACGCGTATAAGAATTGTGCCTTCAATCAAGAAATGTGAATATCAAAGGTATATATACAAAGATGTAAGATATAACTATAATGACCCATCAAGTTATTTTGAGAACTAGTCCTCTCTCTTTCATAAAAGACCCTTCCCATAAATTTTAAATGAGAATTTTAAGCTATTAGTTTAACTAAGTTGTTTATTTGAAGGGTATTTTTTTAAAATAATTAATTTAATTGGAGGTTGATGGCTTGGTCCATAATTTTTTTAATACCCTATACCAGTTGACCCATTTGTTGGAATAAGTTAAAGAAGGTTTTATAAAATTTGTAACCCAAGCCAATTGCGGCTAAAATCCACCAATGAAAAAGGACGAGAATGATTCAGGTAAATCATCCATCACACCTAATCTTGTATAATGTATATGGATAGTCAATTATTGTCACGACCCAGACCGTCGTGATTGGCACCCACACTAACCCTCCGGTGGAAGAACCACTACTACAACTCAAACCAAGCAACTAAACCAAAACTAAGGCATTTAAGTACACGAAAGCAGGAAAATACTAAGGAAAGAAATAGAATTCCATAAACTCTAACAAAAGTCTAACATTAATAAACTAACAATGCAGAAATTCAACCCCTATAACCTGAAGGTCAATGTACCAAAATTTTACTAACGACAAGTCTAAGAACAAGAGGTACAACCTCGAAATTACACAACACCTTAAACCAATAGTCTGAGTCCGAAAAGAATGGACTTAAACAAGACAGATCCATGGAATCCTGAAAGAAATGGCTCATCCTTGAATTTGGTCACGCTCAATAGTCACCTAGCTGAGGTCTATCAATAGCAACCTCAAGATGCCCTGTACTCAACAAAGAAAGAGCAAGTGCAGTATCAGTAAACAACCACAATGTACTGGTAGGATCACACGGCTATCCCAACAAGTGTAACATAATTAGTCAATACAATAACATAATCACATGCACATATCGAACATATACAATATCATCAACATATATGAACAATGAACAACTTCACGATTCTCACATATCACAGTTATATCATTTAGAGCAACATATCGTCTTCCAGTATCAATCATCATTAGATATGAACGAACTCATCACAAGTAGATACACAACACATTTCAATGGTCCTCTCATGGAACCCAAACCCAAACAGTTAGCATACCGGTTTGTGGTACCCAATCCAAGTTAGTGTACCGGAATGTGGCAGCCGATCCCATGTTTATGCCAGAACGTGGCAACCCATCCCATGTTTATGCCAAAACGTGGCAACCGATCCCATGTTTATGCCAAAACGTGGCAACCAATCCCAGTTAGTATGTCAAATCGTGACACGCTCTCATTCAACACACCACAATCACAATCACAAGTATATTCTCAATAATCATACAATCAAGAAGTGATTCATGGCATATAGTTATTCATTCATACTCAATTAAAATTAGTGTGATCAATCATGAAACATTCGTATACATACAAGCATCATAATGAAGCAAGAACAAACATATATCACACATATGAAATCACAAACCATCACCTACCGCGAATCCAAGCTTGAATTCCCTAAGGCACTTGAATCTTCCCTTTCCGAATTCTTCCCGCTTGGTCGTGGTGTAAAAACATACAATTAATGCATGGATCAACAATCAAAGGTCTAATTATCTAAATTATAACAAACTCAATAACCCTAGACCAAACCTGTCACGCTCCGAGCCTACACCCTGGACGTAGCCAGCACTCAAGATCCATTGTTGGCCCCAAGCGAACCCTTGGACTGGCTTACTTACGCAGCGGAAGACTTTAAGTATTAAGAAAGAAAATCCAAATACAAGATAACACAACATGTCTCAAACTGAACTCATAATGTTTTAAAAAATAAATATTTAACTTAGCCAAAATGACTATCTATGAAGCCTATAAAACAACTGAGACGGATGTCGGGACAAGCCCACGAAATCCTAATGAACTTAAAATGATAAAGTAATGAAAAAAAGGGATCCTCCAGAATGCAAGGAGGCTCACCAACAACTCTGAAGCTCAACTGGATCAACGATGCGCTGGATGATGATCCAAGTTACCTGTGACTGCATCATAAGACGATGCAGGCCAATGGGCATCAGTACATTGAATGTACGAGTATGCGAGTTAGAATGCTAAACACAACTTAAACTTGAAAAGAATCTGAAAGGAACTAAAAAACTTACCTGATTCAACTCAACTCAACATAATTGAACTTATTTCAATATAAAGCAGTTTAAAAAAACAAGTGCAATATAAGGAAAAGTTGTTTAAAACATGATGTCAACTCTGTGTATTTAGAAATACAATAATAACTCTATAAGTATGCAAAGGTACAATATGAACTCTGTTTGTATATAAAAATACAAAATATTGTTGTGAAAGTTTCTCTAACCGACAACCATCACTTAAGAGTTATAGTGATGATACAACGTTTTACCTCACGCTGCCAAGGACCGTCCTATACCTTGCTGGGAGTATAAAACCTAACTCACTAAGTAGATCCACTAGTCTATGCTAAAAGGCACTAAAGGAATCATCTAAAAAGTATGACCCTTATCTACCCATGGTGGCTACATGGTTTATAGGGGTTGTGAGTTGTCTGAACTCTCCTCCATATCGGTGCTCAATACTACTCTCAAAAATATAATATTAGCTCTTATGTTTAAAAACATACTTCTTCTGTGATTTGAGATTAGTGCTCAAAAACTTAGCTCAAAGGTTATCTTGTAAATCAAAGTTTCCCCTCTTGATTCATTTATAAAGCGATTACTCTTTTCTGAAAACTTGCCCGAAGGCTCTTTGGAAATCGAGGTTTCCTTTCTTGTTCAAATGTGAAAACATTTTAAACCCTTTAGAAATGCATAGTCCACATATACTTTTGAAGAAATGAACTTCAAGCTTTATTTTTTACTCTTTACTCAACTTGAACTTTAAGTCTTAAAACAAAGTTAAAAGCATTTGCAAAAAACTTTTTGAAAAAACTCTAAGAACTTCCTAGACTTGGCTCTTAATTTTCCTTGAATTTGAAGTTATGGATTCAAGGTTCTAAATCATGTTTCTAGATGTTTAGAAGTCATTTAGAGTAGTTAGAATCAATAGGAAGTGTTAATACACTTTAGAAGGGCTTAAACGGACTGAATAACAAAAATTGAGTGAAAAACGATGATCCGGGCGAATCCGGGGAGCGCCGCGCCAAGCCTCAACTCTCTGGGGCTCACTTTGGGCGCGCCACCCCAGCCTCCTGGTGCTATGGGGGTGCGACGCGCCTGGCCATCCCCAGGTGCGTCTTACGAGTTTTTCAAGTCATTTTTTAATCCTAAATCATTTTGAATCGATTCTTTTTCTCAATACTTTCTTAGATTCAAATACCCAACACATGTACACTAGAATCTAACTCGAAACAACTCTTAACATCGCTAAAACGTCTCAAGAAAACTCATCAATCTCATGTAAGTTCAAGAATGAAAACAATTCAAGAACACAAATCAAGAACATCAAATTCTAACTCTTTTAGGATGAAAATCGTTGAATTAAACATGATTGGCGCATGGGTGAATGAACCCAATGCTATGTGATCTCACATACCTTGTAGGGATCACCCCCAACGAAATCCACAAGCTAATCTCGGCGAATCTTGAACGTTCTTCTCCTTTTTCCTCTTTTCTCCTTTCTCCAAGACCTAGCGTAAAATTCATTTGTCTAAAACTGACTAAAATCTGACTTTACCCCAATTACACTCCTAAAAACGAATTAATTAAGTTGGGTAAGGAAAAGACCAAACAACCCTTCCAAAATCTGGATTGGACCTTCCTTATTCGAACAGCCCAACTTCCAAAGGGCATAACTTACTCATATGAATTCAGAATCGCGCAAACTTAGCGGCGTTGGAAAGATCATTCCAAGATATTTCTAACCATATCATGAAGTACACCTAAATCATCCTGAGCGAGGATTTATGGCCATTTGAAGTTCACCAAAACTCAACTTTTCTTAACTTAAACAAATTTCTAGATTTCCAAAAACGACTATTTCCAATTATAAGCTTCTTCCTAGTTACTTCAAATTGCGAGATATTACAAAACCCAAGTTCCTAATACCCAATTTAGGATTATTTCCACCATAGAATCTATAACAAAACCCTCCCCCATCAATATTCACCCATTCTATTACGTTCTACAGATTGAAAAATGGATTCGGGGAGTGAAAATCTTACCTCTAGCCTCAAGAATACTAAAATACGAGTAGGAGTTGCTTGGGGTTCGTTCATTAGCTCTAAAAATCGAAAAGTGCCAAATAAGGTTGTTTAGGGGTTTATTAACGACCTTAAGTCGCGTCGAGCCCGTCACAACGGCCCTCATCCCGCTATAGCAGCCCCGCCAAAGCGGCAGGAACGAAACAGAGAGCTATTTTGAGAATTCCAAAATCCCCATTTCACAACACACCTCTAACCAACAATGCTCAGAAAATACCCTTAGCGCTAAGATCGATTCTGGGAGTTCTACTCACCCGAATTCAATTCCGTAAAGTCATACGATATCCTTAACGTCTTAACTATCCACTCATAGAATCAAATTCATTAATAGATCTCTGATTTGTTACCAGATTTTCCTACACCTTAAAGACTTTAATTTCGTTCAAATCTGGACTAGGTTGAGAAATTTCAAGATACTGCGAAAGTTTTTCGACCCCAAATTTTCCCTCGTTATTTTTTCCATAATGACGGGAGTCAGGTCGTTAAGATTATTATATTTAGGCAAACGGGTCTGGTGGATCGTTGTCTTTGTATGAGTTTGTATTGTGAACCCTTCTACTTATCTATTTGTCATCTGGACCTCTGAACCCATCGAAACTCAACATTTTTAACACTTTTTTTACCCTTTAGTTGTGCATGTATCACAAACGCCTGACACGTAATTTTAAAAATCACACATGTGTATATATACCACTTCATATCATCTTGACATTTTTTGTCACGCCCCGAGCCTACACCCTGGACGTGGTCGGCACTCAAGAACCGTTGCTAGCCCTAAGTGAACCATTGGCCTGGCTTAACTCTTAGCGGAAGACTTACTTATAATAAAAGCACTTTAAAAAGTAAACTGTAACTAAAATATAACTTAAAATGTTTATAAAGAAACATTCAACTAGCCAAAGTGGCAAATCAAGTCTCAACATAACTTAATGAAAATGAAAAGACTCCTGAATTAAAAATATCTAACTATTTATGAAGCGTTTAATAGCTGAGATGGACGTCGGGACAAAACCCACGACATCCTAACAAACTAGAATGATAAAGCAAATAAAAAGGGTCCTCCGGAATCAAGGAGGCTCACCAACAACTCTGAAGCTCAACTGGATCAACGAAGCGTTGGATCCTGATCCGAATTACTTGCATCTACATCATAAAAGATGCATACCAAATGGCATCAGTACATAAAATGTACGAGCATGCAAGGGGAAATCTAAAACAAGACATAAGCTTAAAAATGGAACTGAAGAAACTTACCTCATCTCAACTCAACTCAACTCTTTTCAATATAAAGCAGTAATAAAGATGTAGTATAATGAAAAGCCTTAAAACATGTAGATAAAAACTCAATGTATTGAAAAACACAATAGTAACTTAGTTTTGTATATGAAAATACAAGTAACTGTGTGGGAGATTCTCTAACCGGCAAACATCACTATGAGTTATGTGATGATACAACGTCTTACCTCTCGCTGGTAAAGCCATCTTATACTTTGCCGGTGTATAGAACCCGCTACTAAGTGGATCCACTAATCTATGCTAAAAGCATTAAGAAATCATCTAAAAAGTATGACCCTTTCTACCCATGTTTCTTAGAAAATGAACTTCACTCTTACTCTTACTCTTGCTCAACTCAATTCTCAAGTCTTAAAACAATTGTAAAAGACTTTTTGAAACGACTCGAAGAACTCTCAAGACTTGACTCTTAGCTCTACCTTGAATTTGAATTTATGGATTCAAGGTTTTGATTCATATTTATGGATGATTTCTAGATGTGTAGAAGTCATTTAGAGTAGTTAGAATCGATAGGAAGTGTTAGTACACTTTAGAAGGACTAAAACGGGCTAAACAACGGAAAATGGGTGGGGGAAGGTGACCCTGGTGCGGGGCAACATCCCTTAAGTTTAGAGACTCCTTTCTTGCACACTATTGGCGCGCCGTGCCACCCCTCCCCCAATCAATTCCGATGAACTTGTCAACTCATTTTCTCATCTTAATTCGACTAAATTCGATTCTTTTTCTCGATTTCTCTTTAGATTCAGATACACAATACATGTACACAAGAATCTACTCAAAAACAACTCTAAACATTGATACAATTATGTCAATAAACTCATCAATTCCATACTAATTTAATAACATAAGCAAATTCAACACTAATCAAGAATATCAACTCTTCAACTTTGTAGGACAAAAATTCGCTGAAATTAACATGATTGGCGCATGGGAGAACAAACCCAACGCTATGTGAACTCACATACCTCTTTGGGATTAAACCCTTGGCAAAATCCGCAACCAAGTCTTCAAGAACTCGACGAAATCTTGACCTTTCTCCTTTTTTCTCCTATTTTCTCTTCTTGAACTCTTTCCAAAAAAACCTAGCGTGAATTGTAATTGTGCAAACTGAACCAAATCAGTTTAGACCAATAATTAATTGCTAAAAATGAATTAAATCTTATAGGTTAAGGAAAAGACCAAAATACCACTCTTAAATCTAGGTAACTTTCCCCAACCAAACAGCCCAACTTCAAACGGGCATATCTTCATCATACGAGCTGAAAAATTAGAAAACTCGGTGGCATTGGAAAGAGGATTCCAAGACCTTTCATTTGATATCTTATAGCCCACCTAACTCATCATGTACTAAAAGTTATGGTCGTTTGAAGTTGACCCAAAACTTAGACTTAGCATAACTTGCCAAAATTTCCAAATCTACTCTTTCCAAAAATATTTCGTTCTAATTCTATTTCTTTCTAACCCGGGATGTTACAATATCTCCTACTTGGTAACACTCGCCCTCAAATGAGATCACTCAAACACCCAACAAGCAATAAATAACACAACATGACAATTTAAAATAAATGCCAAGAAAGGATTAGTACCTTAATTTGGAATTTCTCCAGACTCAAAGAGATGTGTGTATCTCTTCTTCATGTCCTCCTCATCTTCCCAAGTAGCTTCCTCAACAAACTAATTTCTCCACAGAACCTTGACTGATGCTACTTCCTTGGTCCTCAACTTGCGAACCTGGCGGTCTAGGATCTGAACAGAAATCTCCTCATAAGATAAGTTATCCTTAATACCAATATCTTACATAGGTATGATAAGTGAAGGATCGCCCATACACATCTTCAACACAGAAATGTGAAATACCGAATGAACCGCTGCTAACTCTTGTGGTAGCTCCAACTCATAAGCCATGTTACCGATCCTCTTGGATATTCTGTAAGGACCAATATACTGGGGACTAAGCTTCCCCTTATTGCCAAATCTCATAACACTCTTCATCGGTGAAACCTTCAAATAAGCCCAATCATCTACTTCAATCTCTAAGTCTCTTATCTTAACATCTGTATAGGATTTCTGGCAACTCTGCGCTGTTTTCAATCTCTCTTGAATAACCTTCACTTTCTTCATAGCTTGATGAACTAAGTCTGGTCCTATCAACCCAGCTCCACCAACCTCAAACCATCCAATAGGAGATTTGTATCTTCTCCTATAAAGAGCCTCATACGGAGTCATTTGGATGCTAGAGTGGTAACTACTTTTATAAGCAAACTCTATCAGAGGTAGGTTATCATCCCAATTACCTTTGAAATCAATCACATAAGCCCTCAACATATCTTCTAAAGTCTGTATTGTGCGCCCTTCTTGACCATCTGTCTGATGATGAAACGTAGTACTCAAATTCACTTTTGAACCCAAACCTTTCTGGAAAGACTTCCAAAATTGTGCAGTAAATTATGCACCTCTATCAGAAATAATGAACACCGAAACTCCGTAAAGTCTAACTACCTTTTGAATAAATAACATAGCATAATCTGTTGTTGAATGGGTAGTCTTTACCAGTAAGAAATTGGCTGATTTAATCATTAGATCTACAATCACCCAAATCGAATCATGCTACCTGCGAGGCCGTGGTAAACCTATAATGAAATCCATATTGATCATCTCCCACTTTCATTCTGGAAGTTCTATATTTTGAGTCATACCATTGGGCCTCTGGTGCTCTACTTTGACTGGTTGGCAATTCGGACACTTAGCAACGAACTCTGTGATGCCCTTCTTCATACTACTCCACCAATAAACCTCTCTCAAGTCACAATGCATCTTTGTGGAACCTAGATGGATAGAATATCTGGATCTATGAGGTTTCTTCATGATCCTCTCTTGGAGTTCATCCACTTTTGGCACACACAATCAACCTTGATGCCTCAATATACCATATCCCCCTAGTTCAAAAGCCATTACTTTTTGCTTATGAACATTTGCCTTCAATTTAAGCAAAATAGGATCTTGGTCTTCTGTCTCTTTTACTTCAGACACTAGTGACGATTCAGCCTCATTCATCACCAATACTTATCCTACGTTGGAATCCATAAGTCGAACTCCTAATCGTGAAAGTATGTGCAATTCCTTGGTTAATTCTTTATTTTCTTCCTCAACATGGGTGGTACTGCCATAGACAATCTGCTCAAAGCATCAGCAGAAACATTAGCTTTACCTGGGTGATATAAAATACTCATGTCATAATCCTTGAGTAACTCTAACCACCTACTTTGTCTGAGATTAAGCTCTTTTGGACTGAATACATACTGAAGACTCTTGTGATCGGTGAACACATCCACATGAACACCATAAAGGTAGTGATGCAATATTTTCAAAGCGACCACTATAACAACCAACTATAAATCATGGGTTGGGTAATTCTTCTTGTGAACCTTAAGTTGTGTGGAGGCATAAGTTATAACCTTGTCATTCTTCATTAATACCCAACCCAATCCAACTCTAGACACATCACAATATACCACAAAACCTTGTGTACCTTCTGGTAAGGTCAATACTGGGCGGTAGTAAACCAAGTTTTCGATTCCTGAAAGCTTTTATCATAAGCTCCAGACCATTGAAACTTCACTTCTTTATGATTCAACTTAGTCAATGGGGATGAAATAGATGAGAACCCTCGATGAACCTTCTATAATATCCAATCAACCCCAATAAACTCCTAATATCTGTTGGAGATGTGGGTCTAGGACAAATCTGCACTGCCTCTATTTTCTAAGTATCAACTCGAATTCCATCACCGGAAACAATGTGACCTAAGAATGCCATGGATTCAAGCCAACACTCACACTTAGAGAATTTAGCATACATCTCTCTATCTTTTAGAGTTTGGAGAACTACTTTGAGATGACTAGCATAATCTTCCTCATTCTACGAATAAATTAGAATGTCATCAATGAATACGATAAAAAACATATTTAAATAAGGCTTGAATACTCTGTTCATAAGGTCCATGAATGTTGCAGGCGCATTAGTCAAACCAAACGACATGACCAAAAATTCATAATTACCATAACAGGTCCTGAATACTGTCTTAGGGATATCACCTTCTCTTACTCTCAACTGATGATAGCCCGATCTGAGGTCTATCTTAGAAAAATAAGTGGCACCCTAAAGTTGATTGAGAAGATCATCAATTCTCGGAAGAGGATACTTATTCTTGATAGTAACCTTGTTCAACTGACGGTAATCTATACACATCCTAAGAGAACCATCATTCTTTCTCACAAATAAGAATGGAGCGCCCCAAGGTGAGACACTTGGTCGAATAAAATCCTTATCAAGAAGATCTTTCAACTGCCCTTTTAACTCTTTCAAATCTACTGTAGCCATTCTATATAGTGGAATAGAGATAGAACAAGTATCGGGAAGAATATCGATATCGAAGTCTATTTCTCTCACAAGAGGGACTCTGGTAAGATCATCTAGAAAGACTTATGGAAACTTTTTTACTACTGAAACTGACTAAGTAGACGATGTCTCAACACTAAAGTCATTAACTCGGACTAAGTGATAGACACACCCCTTGGAAACTAACTTTCTCGCCTTAAGGTGCGAAATAAAATGACCCTTAGGCACTGCTAAACTACTCCTCCACTCTATAACTAGCTTATTGGCAAACTGAAACTTGACAATTTGAGTTCTACAATCGAATGAGGCATAACAGGCACGAAGTTAGTCCATAACTAGAATGACATCAAAATCTACCATGTCTAACCCAACTAAATCAGCCACGGTGCCCTTGTGATTGACATAAATGGTACAATAACGATAAACTCTCTTAGCTAGAATAGACTCACTAATAGGTGTAGAAATACTGAAGAGCTCAAGAAGTTTCTAAAGAAGAACATTAAAATTCATCACAACATAAGGAGTCACAAAAGATAGACTCGTTCATGGATCTAGCAAAGCGTAAACATCAAAATTAAAGACTTTGATCATACCAGTGACAACATCTGGCGAATCCTCTTGCTCTTGGCGACTAGTAATAGCATACAGACGGTTTTCTCCTCCACCTGCCCCTGAAGTAGCTCCTATAGATGCAACTTTGTCTGGTGGAGCAACTGAAGAAGATCGGGCTCTATTTCCCCCATTATCATTACGTTGTCCATTCTTAGGGCACTTTTTCATAAAATGATCATTCTAACCACACTTGAAGCAACCAATAGAGCCATCACGACACACTCTTGAGTGGGTCCTACCACATTAAGCACATACAGGAGTCTCATTACCTCTTTGTGCCACACTACCTTGAGACTGCGCATGTCTAGCTCTGAAATTTTGTGAATTCTGATTATTGAACTCACATTTGTTCCTTGGTGTAGGTGCACTAGAAAATGATGGAGCATGTCCCTTTTGCTTATATTTGAAAGAAGACCGGTTCGCATTACTTTTTTCTGCCCAGACTCATTCCCTGATATCTTAGCCTTCTTGTTTATAAACTCTTCTCTGTACATCTTCTTTTCCTCCTTAGCCTGTTGCACGTGGATCATCAGTCTTGCTATATCCATATCTCCTATCAGCATAGTTGTCTTTCCCTCCTTACTTGACAGACGAGACAACCCAGCAACAAACAGACTCATCCTGCTCTTCATGTCAGCAAACATATCTAGAGCATAGGGGGAAAGTTAGGTAAACTTAAGACTGTACTCATGAACACTCATAGATTCGTGCTTAAGAGTGAGGAATTCTCGTACCTTTGCTTCTCTTAGTTCACGAGGAAAGAAACGCCCCATGAAAGCACTCTCGAACACATCCCAGCTCAAAATCGGTGCACCCTCAGCTCGACTTTTCTTCCATTGGTCAAACCAGATCCTAGAAACACCCTTCAGTTGGTATGCAGCTAGTTTTACTCGCTCGGCATTAGCAATATGCATAATCTAAAACACTTTTTTACAGTTCCTCTACAAAGTTTTTCGGATCCTCATTGACACTTGAACCGGTGAAACTTAGAGGATTCATCCTTAAGAACTCACAGATCATTGAAGTATTAGCAACTTCCTGTTGATTCTCTCTTTGTTGCCCAGCTTGATTGGTCACAACTTGGCTCAACATCGGGATGGATTCACGGAACTTAGCATTGATGACCTTTCCTTGGGGTTGCACCTCAGGTTCATTAGGTACCCCTTGTTCCTCGACATTTCTCCTAGTAGGATGACCTTTAACAGCTCTTCATGGAGGCATGATCTGAATAATACGCACAAGCACGAATTAGAAGAAACTTTTTAGAGAAGAACTCTGTCGCACGAAATGAGTATGAAAAAAGTGAGATAGTTCCTAAATGTCGCAGCCTCCTAATTATAGATGTGACGCGCTCCACACTGATAACTAGGACTCTACAGACACGACTTCATAGACAACCTAAGACTCTTGAACTTTATGATTTGATACCAAGTTCGTCACACCCCGAGCCTACACCTTAGACGTGGCCGACACTTGAGAACCGTTGTTGGCCCCGAGAGAACCCTTGGCCTGACTTAGCTATTAGCGAAAGACTTACTTATAATAAAAACACGTTAAAATGTAAACTGTAACTAAAAGATAACTTGAAATGTTTTATAAATAAACATTCAACTGGTCAAAGTGGCAACTCAAGTCTCATCATAACTGAATGAAAATGAAAAGACTCATGAACTAACAATATCTAACTGTCTGTGAAGCCTCAAATAGCTGAGATGGCCGTTGGGACAAGATCCACGACATCCTAACAAACTAGAATGATAAAGCAAATAAAAAGGGTCCTCCGTAAGCAAGGAGGCTAACCAATAACTTTGAAGCTCAACTGGATCAACGAAGCGTTGGATGTTGTATCTGCATCGTTAAAGATGCAGGACAAATGGAGTCATTACATGGAATGTACGAGCATGCGAGGGAAAATCTAAAACAAGACAAAAGCCTAAAATGGAACTAAAGAAACTTACCTCGTTCAACTCAACTCAACTCTTTTCAATATAAAGCAGTAATAAAGATGCAGTATAATGAAAAGCTTTAAAACATGTAGATAACAACTCATTGTATTGAAAAACACAATAGTAACTTAGTTTTGTATACGAAAATATAAGTAACTCTGTCTAACCGACAACCATCACTATGAGCTATGTGACGATACAACGTCTTGCCTCACGCTGCCAGGGTCGTCCTATACTTTATCGGGGTATAGAACCTAGTACTAAGTGGATCCACTAGTCTATGCTAAAAGCATTAAGGAATCATCTAAAAAGGATAACCCTTTCTACCCATGTTGGCTACATAGTTTATGGAGACTTTGAGTTATCTGAAATCGTCCCCATATCGGTGCTCAATACTACTCCCAAAATGTAACTAGCTCATATTTATAAAAAAAACATAACTTCTCTGTGGTTTGAGATTATTACTGAAAATATTTCTCTTAAAAGAGATGGTACTTAGAACTACTCATGAAAACTCATTTGGAAATCGATGTTACCTCTCATCTTAAATGTGAAAACATTTACTCTTTGGGAATACTTAGTTCCCATATATCATTTTTAAGAAAATGAACTTCACTCTTACTCTTACTCAACTCAATGATCAAGTCTTCAAACAAGTTTAAAACAATTGTAAAAGACTTTTTGAAAAGACTCGAAGAACTCTCAAGACTTGACTCTTAGCTCTACCTTGAATTTGAATTTATAAATTCAAGTTTTTTATTTATGTTTATGGATGATTTATAGATGTTTAGAAGTCATTCATAGTAGTTAGAATCGATAGGAAGTGTTAGTACACTTTAGAAGGATTTGGACGGGCTAAACGACGAAAAAAGGGTGGGGGCAAGCGACCCTGGTGCAATGCTGGCGCGGGGTTCCAGCTCCTAAGTTCAGAGACTCCTTTTTGGCGCACTGCTGGCGCGGGTTCCAGCTCCTAAGTTCAGAGACTTCTTTTTGGCGCACTGCTGGTGTGCCACACCAGCCATGCTGGCGCGCCTCGCCATTCCTCCCCTAGTCAATTCCGACAAACTTTTCAACTCATTTTTTTATCTTAATTCGACTAAATTCGATACCCAATGCATGTACACAAGAATCTACTAAAAAACAACTCTAATCATCGATACAATTATCTCAAGAAACTCATCAATTCCATCCTAATTCAAGAATGAAAGCAAATTCAAAAACACTAACCAAAAATATCAACTCTTGAACTTTTTAGGACGAAATTTCGCAGAAATTAACATAATTGGCGCTTGGGAGAATGAACCCAATGCTATATGAAATCACATACCTCTTTGAGATTAAACCCATGACGAAATCCGCAACCAAGTCCTCAAGAACTCGACGAAATCTTGACTTTTCTCCTTTTTCCTCTTCTTGAACTCTTTTCTAAAGACCCTAACATGAATTGTAATTGTGTAAACTGAACCAAATCAGTTTAGACCCCTAATTAATAACTAAAAATGAATTAAATCTTATAGGGTAAGGAAAAGACCAAAATACCCCTCTTAAATCCACGTAACTTTCCTTAACCGGACAACCCGACTTCAAACAAGCATATCTCCCTCATACGAGCTCAAAAATTAGCAAACTTGGTGGCGTTGGAAAGAGGATTCCAAGACCTTTCATTTGATTTCTTATAGCCCACCTAACTCATCATATACTAAAAGTTATGATCGTTTAAAGTTGACCCAAAACTTATACTTATCATAACTTGCCAAAATTTCCAAATTTACTCTTTCCAAAAATAGTTCTTTCTAATTCCAGTTCTTTCTAATCTGGGATGTTACATTGTATTATATTTAATTAATATATTTTTAATTTTTATTTGTATTTTGCCACCAAACCCTCCACTTTCCCCCCATAGTCTAATTTCATTTCTCTCTCATCTTCCTTACACTTTTTTCAACCTCTTCTACTCTTTTCATTGAAGAAAAAACACCAGCAGCAACAATCATGGCTCAATAAAGGCAATCAATCTTTGTTTTTATCCAACTAGAAGAAGAGAGATTCACCGCTAGAGTGGATAGTGTGTCAACGTCGGTCTAGAGTAGTATCTGTGTGTGGCTATATATACACACATTTTTTCTTTCTCATTTTATATTCATTCCAACAAAATTGTTTGAGTATTTTTGTTGATTTTGTTCGATTTTCAATTTATCTATATACATTTTGTAACTTATTTTTGTATTTGTATGTTGTTTAGTCTAGATTTCATCTTTTGTTTATTTCTTTGTTTAATTTTTAGGTTTTTAGTCGATTTATACTAATTTTGTGGAATTTTTTCAGGGGTTTTGCTTCTTATGCTTTCAATTACATGTTTCATGATTTCTATTAGATTATAGGATTCTAACAAAAACAACTTTCATGATGTAGAAAACAACAATAGGATCAACCAAAAATATGAAGCAAAAAAATTAATTGGAAATGCATAAAAATAAAAGAGGAGCATAACGATGAAAAAATGGGAAGAATTTTGGAGAAAGAAGATCGAGAAAAAGGCAAGAAAAATCTCAAATTTGTCTAATAATGGTGTTAAATTCAAATGGGGAAGAAGATGGCTTTACAAACCTCTAATGTAACTATTAGACCCTTTTAACCAGATCTCACGCTCCTCAGGTGTGTGTATCACACGCCTCTTGGTTGTGTCTGCAACATAGGATGCCAAGTAAAACACATGTTTAAAATGTAGTGTTTCGAGAAGTTCAGGGGTTCAGTTGGCAAATGATTCAGAAAAAGGTTTTAGCATACAAACTCATACAAGTATAAGGGTCCACCGGACATTTTTTCCTTATATTTATAACAATGTCGACTTTGAAAGAGAAAAAAGAGAAATCGAAATTGAATTGAAAAAAAATGGAAATCTGAATACATATGCTAACATTTTCTTTGTACTTGGGAAAAAATGGTTAATGGCTAATGTGATCATTGGCTAATGATTATGGGTAATCATTGGGTAATATTTGGAGTTATATGATGGATGATAATGATGAGAAAATATTTTCTCGAGTTACTTACTACAAAATAATTTAAATTTTTATAATAGTAGTATTTGTAATTAAATATTGAGTGTATTATATTATATGAAAACTATTAGGGTTGTAGTGTTTGGAGAAATTATGACTGAACCCTAAACTTGGAATTTAGGAAATATGAGTTTTGACCTATTGGTTGAAAGCAAGATTTAGGAACTTTATTATAGATTTGAGTGAGTTTTTCGGTCAAGGCTAGACACATAATAATAAGAGTGTTGTTAGTTTTGAAATCTTATTGTAAATATTTATTTGAATAGATTGCATTGATTTGGAAGCCAAACGATAGGGGAAAACTCAAGTCTCGGAGTAATTGTTCGATTGTTTGAGGCAAGTGTATTTCTAAACCCTTGTTAAGTGTATAGAATCGTGTATTTTCTTGTGGTATGTGTTGGGGAGTAATGAGACTTGGTGATGAGTTGACTAGTCCATATTGAATAATCTAATGATGAAAAGGGGGTAGTAAAAGGCAATGTGATTAATTATTGATGTGTGATGTGTTGAGAATGGTTTGAAAGGCTTATTGATTCATTGTTGTTGTTGTTGTGAATTGTGTATTGTTATGAAAACTGAGCATCTCCTCATTATTTATGTGAACATGTCATTTGCATTGGTTATGAGACATGGTTATGATAAGTGTTATGTGAACTGAGAGAGAAAAAAAAATAAAGAGGATGTACCATTTCAAGGGACGTGTCGCGTGCCACAACGAATACTATTCGAGGGACGTGTCGCACGCTGCAATGGTTTTTATTATTGAGGGACCATCGCACGCCGTGATGAATTTTATTATCGAGGGTCGTGTCGCATGCCGCAGTGGATGTATGAACAGATATGTCCCCCATGGGTCCCGAACTGAGAGACAGCAGGTGTGTATCGTTAGGTCAAATATACATCACTATACTTGGCACTGCATTTCATTGCATTACACATCTTTATCATTGGTGAACTTGATCTTATGTGTTGCTGATCGTGTGGTGCCTTTCTGTGAACTTGTGATTGATGAATATTGAGTTTGGTGTTGAGGATATGTAATTGTTAAAGTGTTGTTGTTGAACTGTGTGCTATGTAAATTGTGAACTGTTAGGTTGGACTGGTTTTATGCAGGTTATAGTTGTGGAGGTTCAGTTGGGGTGATAAGGAATACCCGTATTTGATGAGTCCACAAATTGGACTCATTTAGGGCTACATTTTAATAAAAGTTGTATCCTCAAATGCTTATTTTATCTCAATATCTAATGAAAACCCTTAAGTTTCAGGTATTTGACGTTTGAAGGAAAGCATGGACACTACGTCGAAAAAGGAACGAAAAGGCTAAAAAGAACGAAGAAATGAAGGCTTGAGGATCGATGAGTCCACTTGGCGAGTCGCCGAAGGGTCTTACTTCGCCTTTTGTTCCAGTATACTGAGCCCTGAAGGAAAGGATCAAGTCGGTGGAAAAAGGGAGTAGTCGGCGCATCGCCAAGAAGTTCCGCAAAGCAGTACCATGTCGCCCAATGGCCCAGAGCACGATGATACTAAAGGCTGGTGCAAGACAACGATGAAATATACCACAGGGCGAATAGCCGAGTTGATCGGCGATTTTGACTAACGACACCGAATGATCTGCTGCAACACAAATTAGTGAAAACTATAAATACTAGTTAGAGTTGTAGTTTTTAAGTGTCGAACAATTATTATAATTTTCATATAGAATAGTACTTTTTGATATTTTTTCTCTAAGCTTGTGAGGGTTTTGAAGACTTGAAGATCCAAAGGGTTTCATCTTCAAGATTTGGATTTGGGTCTTTTGGATTCTTTAATTTTGGCATGTATTAAGACTTAAATCTTCATACCAAGTAGAATGCGAGCTCAATTTGGTATAAACTTCTATCTCTTATACATATGTGGCTAAAAACCCCAATTCTTGGGTGTAATTTAGCAAATATGGGTTAAATATAATTGTTGGGTTTTGCTTGTTAATAGTTTAATCATAGTTTAATTGTCATTTATTTTAGTAGTTGTGGATGAATTTAATGAATTTGTAGTTGCAAATACAAGTTTATTTATGTGTTTTCGGCTTGCTCGAGAGAGAGGTCGTAAAACTAAAACTACTAAATTGATGGCCGGTGGGAGTGGGTCGACATGAGGTTCAGCTCGAGAGAGTGAATCCTAATCTCATTCCCATACACTCAGCTCGAGAGAGTGAGTGGGTTAAGGCGTAGGCTGGTCTTCATGCGGCAAGTGGGTGTCCGAGAGGAACGCATTTGAAACGGGGTAAGTTGCTCGAGAGAGAGAGCTTATCCCCCTTAAAGTTTAGCCTAGTCACAATTATTCTATGAATCTTCTATCGAAAGCATGTACCCAATAATCTAGCTTAGCCCGTATTCCCGTCACATCCCTAGGATCCCCTCTCATTACTTAGAAATCCTTATTTATTTTGTTGTTTTTACTTGTGAAAAAACCACCCATTGTTAATTGACACTCTTGTGTCCCCCTTTAATTTACAATATTTTTAATCGTTAATGTCTTTAGCTACGACTAGTTAGAACTAAATTTTATTTTTCTATTAATTATCAAAACCACTCTTTTGGGAATGATCCCAACCTTTGGTTGGGTCACCAAACTATTGTACGATCGTAGATACTTGCATCGGAAGTTGTGTCTTGATTACGCAAACATCAAAAATGGCGATGCTGCCGAGAAATGGTGTTACTTGAGAAATTTTAGTTAAGTTGAATTTTTTTCTTGTTAATTATAGTTGAACTTACTTAATTTTTAGTTTTGGTTTTTGAGTTGCCAAAATTATTTTAATCGACATCTAAGGTTGGTTTTCCGAACCCCGAATTTTTTTTTAGCAATTTTGTACTCATTTGCAATGATCTTATCTTAGTGATGTGTGTTGGGCTTCTCTGATCTTAATTGTTTTTGCCTATGCCTGTAGTGTTTATATTGTTAAAATCCCGTATTTTTGTGCCTTAAAATTGGTTAAATCTTGTGGGGTTGTGCTTGCATGTTGTTGAATCTAGCAGGGAGAAGTCTGAGTATCCCGAGATATGGTAAAGACCAATATTGTCATGCCACCCCGAAAAAGAGCACGAGATATCACAATAAATGAAGGGGGTCAAATCCTCCCAAAAAGGGAAGACAAGAACCTCCACCTGGAAAAAAAAACGAAAGGCAAGAGGCCCATTTCTGACAGGGAGACTACTCCTCGAGGCCCCTATATTCCTTCATGGGCCTTGGGATTCTATGCAACTGTGTAGGCCTTTTTGGCGGATACACCCTTGGCAGCTCCTAATAGGTCTAGTACTGTTGTTTCTTCTAAAGCGACTCCGGGTACTGAGACCTAGGACCAGAGTAATACATTGGGCACTGATGCCCAGGCAGATGGGAGCGACTATGTAGACAAGACCCCCTCTTTACCTCCCTCTCTGTCTTACTTTATTTTACTTTTGGATACTTTTATTCGCATTTGAGGACAAATGCTTTTGTTTGTAGTGGGGTGAGTCCCACACCTTTTGTGTGCTACTTTTGTTTGTGTTTCATGTATATATTTGGGTTGTTTCGTTTAAAATTGTGTTAATACTGCTTTTCTGTGGATGTCTGAGCTTGTGGCTCCTTTTATTTTTAAATTACAAAATGATTTTGACCCTTCTGAAAATTTTTGAATTTTTCGCACATTTTTGCCACCCTTTATATGTTGTTGAATGTGGTTGTTCCTTGGCAAATTTGAGTCTCGATTTCGATCAATATCGATGACTTGAATAGTCCTTACAATCAAACGAACATGAATGTACGACTACGATGTGGCCAAATGAAATTGCATAGACAATATGTGAACTCTTTTCATCTCGTTGTGATTAGCTATTTATCAAATCAATTCTCTTGTGATGACCGTTGGACACTAGCAAAAGTGTGGAGTCTTGTTTGACTTAAGTGTCGATGCCTTGTGTGATAAGCTTACCTGGAACCATGCATGACAACACCTAGAATTTGCCCTGTCGGTCTGGTTGACTAAGTAATACTTTCTCTTGATATGATCTTAGGCAACTTCGAAGAGTGTGAACCAATTTGACATATACATCTTTTGTGACCTACCTTGCGAGCGTGTGATTCTCTCTTGAACACCCTTTGAGCCTTACCCTTCTTTGGAAGAAACTTGATGAAAACGAGACCTTTCTTAATCCATTACCTATAATCCTCTTGAATTGTGGTTAATTGAATAGTCAACTTAGGCCAAAAGCCTAAGTTGGGGGTGTGGTGAAAAAGAAAAGGGAAAGTCAAGAAGTGCAAGGAAAGTCTCATTTAACCCATGGTGTTGAGAAAAAATGGAACCCTTCTATATAAAAAAAAAAGAGAAAAAAAGAAGAAAAGAATAAAAAAAATGGGAAAGTTGTGGAATAAAAAACCAAAGAAATAGGGTTCTGAACAATTCATGGGAAGCGAATAATAGGATAACATATGATGCACTAATGAAAATTATGAAAGAAAAAGAAAGGAAGTGTCGAGAGCACCACATTTCATGAGGAAAAAAGTCACTGAGCCTAAATGACCATACATTTACACTCAGCCCCATTACAAGCCTTGTTAAGACCTTTGTGATCTTGAGAAAGTCGAAACAAATGTTTATTGGAAAATACAGGCAAACCTATGGGTGAAAGCATGCATTGTGTTCATCTTTGTGAGTGTGAGCGTCGTATCTGATTCCTGAACTTTAAATTGATTATACATGTGCGTGTGAAAATGGAATCCTCATTTGTGTGAGGGCATTCGAAGGCTTTTGTTGAGCTTGAACTTGCATTTGAAGCAAGTATTGCGAGCTTGAGAATCTTTCATAATGGTGTGTCACAACTTGAATCTTTGAGTACACAATTGATCCTTGCATAAGTAAATTGAGTATTGTTGTGTACATTTATAATTGAGTCTTGTGTATCACTGTTTGAGACATCCTTGTTGAACTGCTAAACTTGAGTTTTACTTGAGGACAAGCAAAAGTTTAAATTGGGGGTGNTCTTTGAGTACACAATTGATCCTTGCATAAGTAAATTGAGTCTTGTTGTGTACATTCATAATTGAGTCTTGTGTAGCACTGTTTGAGACATCTTTGTTGAACTGCTGAACTTGAGTTTTACTTGAGGACAAGCAAAAGTTTAAGTTGAGGGTATTGATGAGTCCACAAATTGGACTCATTTAGGGTTACATTTTAATAGAAATTGTGTCCTCAAATGCTTATTTTATCTCAATATCTGATAAAAACACTTAAGTTTCAGGTATTTGAAGTTTGAAGGAAAGCATGGACATTACGTCGCAAAAAGAAACGAAAAGGCTGAAAAGAACGAAGAAATGAAGGCCTGAGAATCGCCGAGTCCACTTGGCGAGTCGCGGAAGGGTCTTACTTCGCCTTTTGTTCCAGTGTGCTGAGCCCTGAAGGAAAGGATCAAGTCGACGGAAAAAGAGAGCAGTTGACGCATCGCCGAGAAGTTCCGCGAAGCAGTACCATGTTGCCCAATTACCCAAAGCACGATGATGTTGAAGGCTGGTGCAAGACGGCAATGAACTACACCAAAGGGCGAATCGCCGAGTTGATCGGCGATTCCGACTAATGACGCCGAATGATCCGCTGCAGCACAAATCAGTGAAAACTATAAATACTAGTTAGAGCTGTAGTTTTAAGTGTCGAACAATTATTCTAATTTTCATATAAAATAGTACTTTTTGATATTTTTGCTCTAAGCTTGTGAGGGTTTTGAAGACTTGAAGATCCAAAAGGTTTCATCTTCAAGATTTGGATTTGGGTCTCTTGGATTCTTCAATTTTGGCTTGTATTAAGACTTAAATCTTCATACCCAGTTGAATGCGAGCTCAATTTGGTATAACTTTCTATCTCTTATACATGTGTGGCTAAAAACCCCAATTCTTGGGGTGTGATTTAGTGAATATGGGTTAAGATAATTGTTGGGTCTTGCTTGCTGATAGTTTAATCGTAGTTTAATTGTGATTTCATTTAGTAGTTGTGGATGAATTTAATGAATTTGTAGTGGCAAACACAAGTTTATTTATGTATTTTCGGCTTGCTCGAGAGAGAGAGGTCGTAAAACTAAAACTACTAAATTGATGGCCGGTGGGAGTGGGTCGACATGAGGTTCAGCTCGAGAGAGTGAATCCTAGTCTCATTCCCACACACTCAGCTCGAGAGAGTGAGTGGGTTAAGGCGTAGGCTGGTCTTCATGCGGCAAGTGGGTGTCCGAGAGGAACGCATTTGAAACGGGGTAAGTTGTTCGAGAGAGAGCTTATCCCCTTAAAGTTTAGCCTAGTCACAATTATTCTATGAATCTTCTATCGAAAGTATGTACCCAATAATCTAGCTTAGCCCGTATTTCCATCACATCCCAAGGATCCCCTCTCATTACTTAGAAATCCTTATTTATTTTGTTGTTTTTACTTACTTGTGACAA
>NW_026021534.1:234173-238946 GCF_019186545.1 Solanum stenotomum | reverse complement strand
CACCCCATTGTTAATTGACACTCTTGTGTCCCCCTTTAATTTACAGTGTTTTTAATCGTTAATGTCTTTAGCTACGACTAGTTATAACTAAATTTTATTTTTCTATTAATTCTTAAAACCACTCTCTTGGGGACTATCCCAACCCTTGGTGGGTCACTAAACTATTGTACGATCGTAGACACTTGTATCGGAAGTTGTGTCTTGATTATGCAAACATCAGTATTCTATTCCCTTAGCTTGTGTTTAGAAGTTTACTTGCTGAATACCGTGTGGTTTTGGTACTCACCCCTTGCTTCTACATTTTTGTATGTTACTAGCCCAGACCTTCGTGATACTTTCTCTTTTCTTCTTGTCTGATGCTTCTTGTGGAGGTTTGTGAGGTAGTTGTTTGTCATCTCAGCAGACCTTCTTACTCCTATTTATGATCTTGTTCTATTTTAGAGACAACATCATTTGAGACTTATGTTTTTTTTCAATTCTAGAGTAATATGTTAGAGGCTTGTACACGTGACAATAAGATTTTGGGGGTATATTTAAGTCGATTATGAATTTTCGCATTATATTAAAGTATTAGACTTTTATTTATGAATTTCCGCATTATATTAAAGTTGACTTGTCTTGGTGGGATAAGACGAGTGCCATCACAGCCATTTTTGGGTCGTGACAATAACTATATTTTGTAATTATTTAAAAATATCACTACAAAATAAACTTATAGCTATAATAAATTATTATTATTATTATTAGTATAAAAATTCAATCCAATTGGGTCATAGAGCATCATGCCGAATTCTTTTGATATGAAGACTGATCCCTTGTTTCATCACAATTCATAGGAAATAGTCTCGAAATAGTCATGTCTTGAATTAACAATTAGCAAAAAAGAAAAATAATTTTCACTTATGGATAAGATTCAAATTCGTTAGCTTCTAAAAATACTTTGTTTTAAAAAAATGAAGTCAAACACGAGGTTATTTGTGCATAATATTGTTTAATTTCTTCATATTATTTTGTCATAGGATACAAATTTATGATGTATTTTTTTTACATGTGAAGTTAACTTTCTTTTTGCATAAGTATATGAGAATCGAACCTTTTAATTGGATTGGAGATTCTAATATCATGGAACCGTTATCTTGTTTGGTAGTAGTTTGTTACTAAATCTATGTAATTTCTCCCAAAATTACTATTTTTTTTTTACTCTGTTCATCTCTTTTCCTTAACCCATGTTCTTAGCACCTGTTTCTTTAACCACACCCTGGGATACACAGTCCTTTCGGTTCCATAACCATGGTGGACTTTCAACTTCCCTAGGCATTTACAGGTTAATCCATCGGGGTTACTTAGAAGATAAGGAACTAATCATTTACTAAGAGTAATTTAAACATTATAGTAATATTCTAGTAATATAAACAATATATTAAACATTCATAATAATACAATCATAGTATCTACAGGATATAGGGAGAAAATTATGAAGATCTAGAAAACTAATAACTACTTACATGATAATGGCCGAAATGAGGTTTCCCTTTCGGGAGTCCCCGAATGACCTTGCAGCTACTTAAAAATTAGAACACTCACACACTTTGTACACAAATACTTACTCACTCTATTTTTTTATTTTTTTTTTGAAAGGGAAGGGGAATATGTAAACTATAAAATGCTTACAATCTTACAAACTTCTTTCTTAATGCTCTTCTTGCACTTCGCTCTCTACCTTCTTCTTTGCGAATGGTCTTATTTATAGGGGTGGATCCGGACTTGAAGTTCGGATTTCAAATTCTTAAAAACTTTCTTCATGCCAGGTGCTCTTTGTGCCCCATTGTCACATGACTTTGTGAAACTTTTTTCAAATTTGAATGGATCCTTTTGTTGTCTTGTGATAGTGGAATTAGTAGTGGATATGTAGTTGAATGGACCTTCTTTGTCGTCTTGTTAGTAGTGGACATGTAGTGGAGTCTCCTTTATCATAATGGCTTGTGATGTCACTGCTTACCTATTTGTTTGTCTTGTTGATGTCATTGCTTTCGTATTTCTGGTTGTGTAGTGCGTCGGAATCAAAACTCATCCCTGAATCATTGTCTTCATTTGGATCGTAGTGCTGATTAAATTGGTTTATCGATAGATCATTTTCATCACTGCTACTCTCTATGTCTTCGTGGTTAGAATTTGCTGGATTTGGCTCTGAATTTTCTCGTATAATTTTTTCTTGTATTACATCCTTAGTCTTTTCTATGAGTAACTTGTACAGGGAGCTTTTTATTATTTTTTCTATCTTTTTATTTATTTTTTCTTTTTTGGAGAAATCCCTTTGTCTTTTTGCTTGTTTCTGTAAAACTTGCTGGCAGAATCCTTACACTTTTTGGTAAAGTGTCAACCATCAACAGATTTGATGAGTCTTTACCCGCTACCGTTTGAGCGAGACTAGCTGTACCTCTAGCTGGTACAATAGCTCTTTCTACATTCGTTGGGGAATGTACACCCGTCTTATCCATTTTGTAATGAGATGGAGAACTCATTATAGGTATGGTTTGATCGGTATTTCCTAATAAAAGCCTTATCCTTTCTTGTAATGAGTGGATATGTTGTGTCATTTTTCCTTTTTCAGTCTCTAGTCTTTCGATCGTCTGATTGAGTCTTTTGAAACCGTCCGTCATTGAAGAACAGTGATCGCAAAAAATTATTCTGTCTGTGTCTTTTTTAATGTTGTATTGTAATGTAGGTCTTGAAATTTGTCTCAAAGCTGGGCTTATAAAATAATTCGGCCCAAGAGTTCCTCTAGCATAATCTAGTGCTTCATTCAAATCATTGAATCCTTTAAAAAGTGGAGTAGGAAAGTCTTTAATTGAATCTATTACTTCTATCCATGTCTGGAATACTCCTTGCAATTTTCCTTGGACTACTACATAAAATCTGAATTTTTTGTCTTCATTCTTGTCTGTAAAATAATGGCTTAATGAATTTACCACTGAAATGAAATAACTGTTGTCTCGAGGGATCTTGTTGTATGTTATCCATAAGTCGTCTATTAAGCATCTTTGAGGTCTATCTATTTTTGTTTCTGGTTTTACCCTGAAACTTAGATTAGATGGAGGATAAAAGATTAGATTTTGTCTTCCAAAATATATTCTTTCTATGCTTGCTGTATTTAGTCTTGTCTCTGGCTGTGGTTGAAATAAAGTATTTCCTAAGAGAGTCTGCAGATACAAGTCTTTGTCTTTTTGTCCACTTGAACTCAAACTGGATGCTTTGTCTTTATCTTTGCATGTACTCATTCTGAAAACAAACAATTAGTTTTCATAAGTCTACTTAGTTGATCTGCTAAGGAATTATCTTTTCCCTTTATATGTTCTAAAGATATATTATATATTAACGTAGCGTTTAAAAAATTTAACCATCTTCTTTTACTAGTATTTTTTCCTTCTATTTTTTGGTGGAATTTTACAATAGCCTCGCAGTCAGTTCTTACCAGAATTTCTTGTTTGTTAATAATGTAAAATTTGAAACTATTTAATCCATAAATAACTGCTAATATTTCTGCATCTATGCTACTCATATTTCCTTTTTCTTTGTATTTTCCACTGTGATAGCGCAAATTTTCTCATCCTTTTTGTCTCCATATTTATTGTTTTTTGTTTTTAATACTGCTCCCCATCCTTCTAGACTTCCATCTGTTTCTACTATTGGGTAGTCGGTTTCTAGTGGGAGGGCTAAATCTGGTATGTTTTTAACCATTTGTTTAAGTCTTTGTACTAATTTTATGTCTTCTATATTAAAAGTCCTTTGCCCATTAATTCCTGTTTTAGAGTATAGGGGTCCAGCGACTTTCCCTAGATCTTTGATGAAACTTCGCGCATAGTTTAATATTCCTAGAAATTTTTGTAAGTCTTTAGTGTTGTCTAATTTATCAGGCATGTCAAGGACCTTCTTTGCTATATGGGGTTGTAATTTTATTTTTCCATTTCCAATTTCTACCCCTAAGAATTTTATAAGAGTCTTACATAGTTCCATTTTCTTTTTACTAATTATAATTCCATTGTCTACGAACAGTTTAAACACTGTTTGTAAATGTCCTAGATGTTCATTGGTATTGTTACTAAATACTAAAATGTCGTCTACATAAACTAAAATAAAGTTTTTATAGTCTCTAAATATATTATCCATCTTTCTTTGAAAGATCGGAGGGGCTGTTTTTAAACTGAAGGGCATCACCAGCCATTCGAAATGGCCTTCTGGGCAAGTAAACGCTGTCCATTCGATGCTATCTTCATGCATTTTAACTTTCCAATATCCAGATTTACAGTCAAACTTACTAAAAAAATTTCTTCCCTGTATTCGATTTATTAATTCTGATTTGTCCGGCAATTTATATCCATCCATTCTTGTATTGTCATTAAGTCTTTTGTAGTTTATTACCATTCTAGCTTTTCCTCTTAGTATTTCATTATGATTTCTCACCATGAATGCGGCTGACCGATGTTTTGAAGTCGACATCCTTATTACCCCTAAATTTAATAATTCTTTTATTTGATCTTCAAATTCTCTCAGGTCTTCATTCGTGGATTCTATTGAAGCAGTTTTAACAGTATACTCCGGGTTAATAATATCAAGTTTGCAGGTTATATGATTGGCTTCCCAGTGCTTCAGGGGTCTTTCTCCAATTATTTCTAGTTTATCTAAGATGGAAATTACTTCATCTAGGTCTTTCTGGTTTTTTATGACTCCTATATGTTGTAATCCTTTCTTAAAATTATAAAGTTCAGTATTTAT
>NW_026021534.1:230262-232898 GCF_019186545.1 Solanum stenotomum | reverse complement strand
GATACATCGGGCACTGATGCCCAGACAAATGGGAGCGACTGTGTAGACAAGACCCCCTTTTTACCTCCCTCTCTATCTTACTATATCTTACTTTCGGATACTTTTATTTGCATTTAAGGACAAATGCTTTTGTTTGTGGTGGGGTCAGTCCCACACCTTTTGTATGCTACTTTTGTTTGTGTTTCGTGTATATATTTGGGTTGTTTCGTTTAAAATTATGTTAATACTGCTTTTCTGTGGATGTTTGAGCTTGTGACTCCTTTTATTTTTAAATTACAAAATGATTTTGACCCTTCCGAAAAATTTTGAATTTTTCGCACATTTTCGCCACCCTTTATATATTGTTGAATGTGGATGTTCCTTGGCAAATTTGAGTCTCGGTTTCGATCAATACCGATGACTTGAATAGTGCTTACAATCGAACAAACATGAATGTACGGCTACGATTAGGCCAAATGAAGTTGCGTAGACAATATGTGAACTCTTTGCATCTCGTTGTGATTAGCTATTTATCAAATCGATTCTCTTGTGATGACCGTTGGACACTAGCAAAAGTGTGGAGTCTTGTTTGACTTAAGTGTCGATGCCTTGTGTGATAAGCTTACCTAGAACCATGAATGACAACACCTAGAATTTGCCTTGTCGGTTCGATTGACTAAGTAATACTTTCTCTTGATATGATCTTAGGCAACTTCGAAGAGTGTGAACCAATTTGACATATACATCTTTTGTGACCTAACTTGAGAGCATGTGATTCTCTCTTGAACACCCTTTGAGCCTTACCCTTCTTTGGAAGAAACTTGATGAAAACTAGACCTTTCTTAATCCATTACCTATAATCCTCTTGAATTGTGGTTAATTGAATAGTCAACTTAGGCCAAAGGCCTAAGTTGGGGGTGTGGTGAAAAAGAAAAGTTAAGGTCAAGAAGTGCAAGGAAAGTCTCATTTAACCAATGGTGTTGAGAAAAAATGAAACCATTCCATATTAAAAAAAAAAAAAAAAAAAGAGAAGAAAAGAATTAAAAAAAATGAAAAAAAGGGAAAAGTTGTGGAATAAAGTACCAAAGAAATAGGGTTCTGAACAATCCATGGGAACCGAATAATAGGATAACATATGATGCACTAATGAAAATGATGAAGGAAAATAAAAGGAAGTGTTGAGAGCACCATATTTCATGGAAGATAAAATTCACTAAGCCTAAATGACCATACATTTACACTCAGCTCCGTTACAAGCCTTGTTAAGACCTTTGTGATCTTGAGAAAGTCGAAACAAATGTTGATTGGAAAATATGAGTAAACCTATGGGTGAAAGCATGCATTGTGTTCATCTTTGTGAGTGTGAGCGTTGTATCTGATTCTTGAACTTTAAATTAATTATACATGTGCGTGTGAAAATGGAATCCTCATTTGTGTGAGGGCATTCGAAGGATTTTGTTGAGCTTCAACTTGCATTTGAAGCAAGAATTGCGCGCTTAAGAATCTTTGGTAATGGTGTGTCACAACTTGAATCTTTGAGTACACAATTGATCCTTGCATAAGTAAATTGAGTCTTGTTGTGTACATTCATAATTGAGTCTTGTGTAGCACTGTTTGAGACATCTTTGTTGAACTGCTGAACTTGAGTTTTACTTGAGGACAAGCAAAAGTTTAAGTTGAGGGTATTGATGAGTCCACAAATTGGACTCATTTAGGGTTACATTTTAATAGAAATTGTGTCCTCAAATGCTTATTTTATCTCAATATCTGATAAAAACACTTAAGTTTCAGGTATTTGAAGTTTGAAGGAAAGCATGGACATTACGTCGCAAAAAGAAACGAAAAGGCTGAAAAGAACGAAGAAATGAAGGCCTGAGAATCGCCGAGTCCACTTGGCGAGTCGCGGAAGGGTCTTACTTCGCCTTTTGTTCCAGTGTGCTGAGCCCTGAAGGAAAGGATCAAGTCGACGGAAAAAGAGAGCAGTTGACGCATCGCCGAGAAGTTCCGCGAAGCAGTACCATGTTGCCCAATTACCCAAAGCACGATGATGTTGAAGGCTGGTGCAAGACGGCAATGAACTACACCAAAGGGCGAATCGCCGAGTTGATCGGCGATTCCGACTAATGACGCCGAATGATCCGCTGCAGCACAAATCAGTGAAAACTATAAATACTAGTTAGAGCTGTAGTTTTAAGTGTCGAACAATTATTCTAATTTTCATATAAAATAGTACTTTTTGATATTTTTGCTCTAAGCTTGTGAGGGTTTTGAAGACTTGAAGATCCAAAAGGTTTCATCTTCAAGATTTGGATTTGGGTCTCTTGGATTCTTCAATTTTGGCTTGTATTAAGACTTAAATCTTCATACCCAGTTGAATGCGAGCTCAATTTGGTATAACTTTCTATCTCTTATACATGTGTGGCTAAAAACCCCAATTCTTGGGGTGTGATTTAGTGAATATGGGTTAAGATAATTGTTGGGTCTTGCTTGCTGATAGTTTAATCGTAGTTTAATTGTGATTTCATTTAGTAGTTGTGGATGAATTTAATGAATTTGTAGTGGCAAACACAAGTTTATTTATGTATTTTCGGCTTGCTCGAGAGAGAGAGGTCGTAAAACTAAAACTACTAAATTGATGGCCGGTGG
Organism: Solanum stenotomum; assembly: GCF_019186545.1. Classification (NCBI taxonomy): domain Eukaryota; kingdom Viridiplantae; phylum Streptophyta; class Magnoliopsida; order Solanales; family Solanaceae; genus Solanum; species Solanum stenotomum. The sequence continues at coordinate 230,273 of NW_026021534.1, read as the reverse complement.
GAGTGGGTCGA
>NW_026021534.1:182284-229942 GCF_019186545.1 Solanum stenotomum | reverse complement strand
CACCCCATTGTTAATTGACACTCTTGTGTCCCCCTTTAATTTACAGTGTTTTTAATCGTTAATGTCTTTAGCTACGACTAGTTATAACTAAATTTTATTTTTCTATTAATTCTTAAAACCACTCTCTTGGGGACTATCCCAACCCTTGGTGGGTCACTAAACTATTGTACGATCGTAGACACTTGTATCGGAAGTTGTGTCTTGATTATGCAAACATCAGTATTCTATTCCCTTAGCTTGTGTTTAGAAGTTTACTTGCTGAATACCGTGTGGTTTTGGTACTCACCCCTTGCTTCTACATTTTTGTATGTTACTAGCCCAGACCTTCGTGATACTTTCTCTTTTCTTCTTGTCTGATGCTTCTTGTGGAGGTTTGTGAGGTAGTTGTTTGTCATCTCAGCAGACCTTCTTACTCCTATTTATGATCTTGTTCTATTTTAGAGACAACATCATTTGAGACTTATGTTTTTTTTCAATTCTAGAGTAATATGTTAGAGGCTTGTACACGTGACAATAAGATTTTGGGGGTATATTTAAGTCGATTATGAATTTTCGCATTATATTAAAGTATTAGACTTTTATTTATGAATTTCCGCATTATATTAAAGTTGACTTGTCTTGGTGGGATAAGACGAGTGCCATCACAGCCATTTTTGGGTCGTGACAATAACTATATTTTGTAATTATTTAAAAATATCACTACAAAATAAACTTATAGCTATAATAAATTATTATTATTATTATTAGTATAAAAATTCAATCCAATTGGGTCATAGAGCATCATGCCGAATTCTTTTGATATGAAGACTGATCCCTTGTTTCATCACAATTCATAGGAAATAGTCTCGAAATAGTCATATCTTGAATTAACAATTAGCAAAAAAGAAAAATAATTTTCACTTATTGATAAGATTCAAATTCGTTAGCTTCTAAAAATACTTTGTTTTAAAAAAATAAAGTCAAACACGAGGTTATTTGTGCATAATATTGTTTAATTTCTTCATATTATTTTGTCATAGGATACAAATTTATGATGTATTTTTTTTACAGGTGAAGTTAACTTTCTTTTTGCATAAGTATATGAGAATCGATCCTTTCAATTGGATTGGAGATTCTAATATCATGGATTAAATTCCGGATATAGATAATTTACTTTGCAAAAATCATCTTGTGGAGCTAATAAAACTATCAAAATTGCATCCCAAACTCATCTTCCTCAGATGTAGCTTTGGTGTCAACCATTCCAACTTCAAATTGAAAATTCATCAAAATCCAATTTAACCACTAAAAAAAGTGTGTCACTCACCTCCGTAGATCATAAATTACGTATGAAGTCATGAAGAAGGTAAACAATCAAAACATGCAAAATGTTAAAATATTTACGAGGCTCTTTAAAGAGCAATATCAAAATCCTATTTTAGCATATTTGGCTAAGGTAACTTCATATACCCATAACATATTTTGTCCATTAGTAAACTACCTTATGTCAAATTAATCCACGATTTAAGGAGATTTCATCTAATTATAGAATAATGAGTATGTCGAATTATACGAACCATTATCTCCCGCAATAAAAAATGTATGTGTAGTAGTAGTTCTTTAGTCAAAGAAGAAGTTCTCATAAACTACAATATTGAAAATGTATTCAAAAAGTGCCAAGAAGTCCAAAAATGAATGATAGAGTAATTTAGATTGGTTAGAAACTCTTGCACAAAGTTATGTAGAAAAATTAAGAAAAAATAAGGTAATTTGGATTGATTTGGAATCAACATTTAGATTTGAAAAAGGTCCTGCCCACATGTATATTACATTGTATAGGCAGAATTCATCAACAACTACTTAAAGATGATTCGACTTTTCACTTAATTTTTTCATGTGCTTATTTGAGGCGAAAATTACACAAATTACCAAATCAGCAAAACATGTCAAAATGATATAATTCAGCCTCATTTTAGGTGTTTAAATAATATAAATCTTAATTAAAATGTTTAAATAAAAAAACGTATCAACTATAAGTATTTGTCTATGAGTTCTTTACTATACATCAAATATGCATATATACCACATACCTATTTTCATAGATATACATTACACAACTATATGTCGACTACATTTTATATATATACATTGTAATTTAATGTCTTAATTACATTTGTTACGTTTATTTTTTGCTAATATCCGGCTTTGTATAGTTATAGGATGTGTTTGGTATGAAAGAAAATATTTTCCAATTTTCTCATGTTTAGTTGAGTTAAATGTTTTGGAAAATATTTTCCAAATCAACTTATTTTCCTCAAATTTAAGGAAAATGATTTCCCTTCAAAAATAAAGGAAAACATTTTCCAAAACTCTCCTCCAACTTCAAATTACAATTTTTTTAAAAAAAAATATATAAATTTAAAGCTTTTTTTACAAAAAAAAAAATTCCTTCAATTTTTAATTTTTTTACCCCACCCTCATCCCCTAACCCCTACCCCCTTGCCCCCGCCATCCCCTACCCCCCCTCCAAATTTAAGTTTGTTTTTAAAANGGTCTTTCTCCAATTATTTCTAGTTTATCTAAGATGGAAATTACTTCATCTAGGTCTTTCTGGTTTTTTATGACTCCTATATGTTGTAATCCTTTCTTAAAATTATAAAGTTCAGTATTTATCTCTATTAAGTCATAACTTTTCTCTATTTGTATATCAGATAAACTTAATTCTAATAATTCAATTTCTTTAATGTCTTCCTCTTCTTTGATGACATGTATTTTAGTACAGTTGCATTCTTTCCCTTTATTGCATTTTAGTGTATTTGTATTATCAGTATTTTTAACATACCTCAATTTTGTAGGAACAGGTTCTGTTGTTATGGAGGTTTGAGTCATATTTTTAGAAAATATTACTCCGTCTCTAGTAAGGAGACAACTTCTGTTATTATGTAATAAGAAATCTAAGCCTAAAACAAAGTCTATCCTAATATTTAAATCTCTAACCCATATTTTTTCTAATTTATAAGTGGGTTTATAGAAGTCTGCACATGTGTTTAAAAAACTTATTTGAGCATTACTAACATAATGTTTATATATATTTGAAGATCCGTCCATTTGCATGGCGCTTTGTGGTTCGGAAAATTCCTTTATTATTTTTGAAGGCAGGATATTTCTATTTATTATACTTTTTGTACATCCCGAGTCTACTAGAGCTAAAGTTTTTATTTCATAATTTTGAATTCTTATTCTTGTTAATAATTATTTTTTATTCTCTAGTATAAACAAAATATATTTTCTCAAAAATATTTTTCATTCATAAATCAAACACACAAAATCCTTGTACGAAAAATATTTTCTACTCATCAACCAAATATGAGAAAAGAAGTCCAAAGTCTACTTATTTTCTAGGAAAGCATTTTCCTTCGTACTAAACACACCCATAGTAATACCAATTTCCCTTTTTCCCCGAAGCGTACGGGTCGGACAAGTGGTTTGTGGACCAAACCTGACCCACTTGCCAAAATAGGAAAAAGATGGGACCCACAAATATATATACACACTCCTAGTTCAGTTCAGATGATCTCTTGATTTTCTGGCATTATCGAAACTTCACAATTCCTTGAAATAAGTGAAATAATATATACTTTATATGTTGCCATTTTTCTACCGTCACGTTTACGCCTCCCCCAAAAGTCCATTGTTTCAATGCCATGTAAAACCAGCAAAGAATTTCTTCAGAAATAACTCAACCCCACAAACCCTTTTGTGAATTCCAACTTCAGTTCTTGAATTTTCGTTTATTTTGGTGGTGGAGGGAGGAACAATGAAAGGGATGAGTACTAGTTTCTCAGGTTCAGAAAATAATATTGTTTCACTTACAAAGACTCCAGCTTTCGTCAAAATCATCGGTTTTTCTTTTCTATGTCTTTCCCTTCTCATCATTCTCAGAAGTTTTTCATCAGATATCACTACTGTCTCTAACCCCACAACCCCTTCTCTAAAATTTCCTATGTCTTTCACTTCCGCACCCACTGCCGGTGACAATCCATCTCCGCCGCCGTCGGCGGCGGCAGCTGTTCCAGAGCTCCGACAGCCGGGGATGGAGAGGACGGGTATTGTTGATGAGAATGGGGCAATGACGAATGAGTTTGTGGTGGGGGAGTTTGATGAGGAGGTGATAGACAGTGTGGTGGATGAGAAGAATGGGAATGATGAGAATGGAGGAGGAGTTTTGAGGGGTAAAATTGGGAAATTTAAAGTTTGTGATGAGAGTATGAGGGATTATATTCCTTGTTTGGATAATATGGAGGGAAGTTTGGAAAGGCATTGCCCTCCAAAAGGGAAAGGATTGGATTGTATGGTGCCATGGCCTAAAGGTTACAAACTAAGGATAACATGGCCAAAGAGCAGGGATGAGGTATTGGATTTATGTTTTATTCATTATTATTGTTAGTATACTTCTAGTTAATTATTTTCCTGTTTGGATTTTGCTCAATCTTTAATTAATGGTGAAGGTAAATTTGACTTAACTGAATTACTGACATACTTTTAGTTAATGTTGAGCTTGTCGGATCTGCTGCCCGTTACGTGAATGATCCTTAACCCTACTTTCTTATTGTTATTTGTGACATCGAGAGGTTAAGTGAGATCAGCGGTCTGGCAGGTCCCTGGAGGCTGGTCCTTATAATCTTGTCTATTCGAACCTCTACTAAGTCTAGAGAATGACAGCCTTTGAAGGCTGCCCGCGAGATGCGTTGTACGGTAGTAGTTTATGTTAGCTGCTTATCCGGTGCCTTCTTTACGACTTTCGACCAAATTGAAGAAACTTTTGTTTAGTCAGGCCCGTTTCTTATTATTTGGTTTGTCTCCATCTTTAATTAATGGTGATGGTGAATTTTGCAAATTGAATTAAGTTTCCTGTTTGGTTTTTGCTCCATCTTTAATTAACGGTGAAGGTGAATTGAATTACTAACATACTTTTAGTTATTTAGGTTTCTTATTTGTTTTTTCTCCACTTTAATTAATTGTGAAGGTGAATTTGGCCAACTAAATTACAAGTATTATTTTCGTCGATTCTCATTTACAGGAATGGAATATGGTTGATCTTATAGTTTAGAATTAGGGGAATAGTTGCAAATGACTTGTCTAGGAATTTTGGTTCTTGACTAGCTAGGTTATGGTTTCTTCCACGCTACATACTTGCACGAGACAGGTCTGGGGGAGTTGTAATTTATGGGTAAAGTTGCTCCAAGTCCTACCAAACTCTCTGAGGTGGTGTAGGTTAGGTATTAGACTTTTCTTTACTGTGTTATCATGGTGATTGAATGCCCTCAATAACTACTTAATATTAAGAATGGGCCAGCTGCTAGTTGATAGGCACACACCCCATGTTTTCATCACCTAATTTTCCCCTGTCCTCTAACCATGTGCTATGTAATTATCTTGCTAGTCTTAGATAATTATCATCATGGATTCTCTGATCAATAATATAACTCACCACATATGTTAGTCATCCAATTAATTAGAAACTGGCGTAGTTATTTCCAAAGATTGTGGTATTTCTCTAGCCATTGTCAGTCACTATCTTCTGTTTTCTTTTCTTTCATTTCCTGTTAGAGGGAAAATGCCACAACTGTTCCTCTTTTGTTCAATATGTGATCATTTATTCTCTGGTGTGAGCTGTGATGACACTCATTAATGCGCAATCTTTTTCTTCACATTTCGGAACACAGTCTGTCTAGAAGTACAGCATTTCTATGTTTCAGAAGTGACTGAGAGAACAATATTAAAATTTAGTCTTATCCACCATTCTTATTATATTATAACAACATACCCAATGAATACCATAATGTGGGGTCGGGTGAGGTTAGAGTGTACACAGAACTTGCCCTACCTTGTGGAGGTGAGAGGTTGTTCCCGATAGACCCTCGGCACAAGTAAACCATTATTATTGATATTAGAAAACAAAAACGAGTGTGGTGCTGTTTTCTTTATTTGAAGATTCAAGGCATTACTTCTAAAGCTGTAGCTTTAAACAGATATGGTTATCCAATGTGGCCCGTACACCCTTTGCCAAAGGAAAAGCAGGCAATAAGTGGGTAGTAAGGAAGGGTGACAAGTACATATTTCCAGGAGACAGGACACAATTTGCCCAGGGTGTAAATCAATACTTGGATCAGATTTCTAAGGTACTCTGCATCTCCACTTCTTACTTGGTTTATGTTTCATCAATATTACTTGACTATGCTACTATTTTCATGCAACCATAGATGGTTCCAGAAATTGCTTTTGGCCAACGAACAAGAGTTGTCATGGATATTAGTTGTGGAATAGCGAGTTTTGGGGCATATCTGATGGACCGTAATGTCAGCACATTGTCCATTGCAACAAAAGATGTGTATAACAATCAGATTCAATTTGCATTGGAACGTGGAGTGCCTGCTATGTTCGCAGCATTTACTACACACCGTCTTTTGTACCCTAGCCAGGCATTTGACATGATACATTGTTCCAGATGTAGCATAAATTGGACCCGTGATGGTATATATCTCGTTTGTTTCACTATAGATTGCTATTCATCATCAAGTTTTTGACCAAGAAATCGTTCAGAATTCTGTTACTTCCAAGACAAAGTTGAAATGTTTTGTTATGGTACAAATATCTGATGCAAAGCTAGGTTTTGATATTGTGACATGTCTTAAACTGTTCTTTTTAACTAAAATCAATGTCATCTCCCCTGTAAAAAGAAAAATGTAAAAAAGAAAAAAATGGTAGACATGTGGCCAACAACATTATATGGGAAATAGAAAGGAACATATCAACAATAGAAAAAAACATCTTGTGAGTTTTACAGGCATTCTTCTTTAATAAGTAAATTGTATTTGCATCTCTATGCAAGTATCTTTTGGGGCTTCTTCTCTTCCTTTGCTACATTATCTAGATTGTTTAAGGGGTGGATATTGCCAACGTAATCTTTCGCTTCTCATCTATTGCTCTTTGATTTTCCGGTGAAGATGGCATTCTGCTTCTAGAGGTAAACAGAATGCTTAGGGCAGGAGGATATTTTATCTGGGCAGCAGAACCTGTTCACAAACATGAAGAGAATTTGTTTGCACCACTTAAAGGTAACTGCTTTATCATTATCTAGCAATAGGGCACCATCAAATAGAGGCTGATGTGAGTAAAAAATGTAGACACGAATCATCTGGACTTGTTTCTGTTTGCGAATTATGCAAAGAGTCTATATTTAGATTTCTCTTTATGTAGCCCAAGGAGAGTCAGATATTTTAATGAGTTAGAAATCTTCTTGTAAATTAAATGCTATGTCCATTTTGGTTATTTTCTTCACAGTTTTATCATTACTGTGAGTTCTATAAACTGCGTTAAGGCGAAATGTTGCTTATGCTTTATGTTCCTCACTGTTATGCAGAAATGGAGGATCTTACTCGACGCCTATGCTGGGAGTTATTAAAGAAGGAGGGTGACATTTATATTTGGAGGAAGCCATTGAATAATAGTTGCTATCTCAGTCACGCTCCAGCAGTTCAACCTTCTCTATGTTCAGCTGGTGATGATCCAGATAATGTCTGGTATTTTCTACTCTCTTTTGCCAATTTCATAATGTAGCATGCCCTAATTTCATCAATATCAATGCTTGCCTAACATTTTCCTTGGCTCCTGTTTAGTCATTTACTCATATCAACTAGTCCTATTTGTTATCTGCATGAATTTATCTTAATAGAGTATGTCCGTGTGTGTATACATATTGTTTCCTTACAAAAGTTTTAGTGGTCCAAGGGATGACTGACGATAGGGGTCTTAAGAAAACTGAATATATTGTGACAAGGTTGTAATTGAATTTGTAATTATGTGTGGTTGATGCTTGTTTTATTGATTCTTTGTGGCAGGAACGTAAACCTAACGAAATGTATTACACAATTACCTGAGAATGGCTATGGAGCTAACGTAACTGCTTGGCCTGCACGCCTTCACTCTCCACCGGACAGGCTGTTTAGTATAAAAATGGATGCTGAATTATCTAGGAGGGAGATTTATAAAGCAGAGTCAAATTTTTGGTATGCCGTAATAAAAGGATATATTGGTGCTTTCCATTGGGAAACGTTAAACCTACGAAACGTGCTGGACATGAGAGCTGTATATGGGGGGTATGCTTCATTTAAAGAATTGGATCTATTCATTCCATTTTACATATGCTCTGCTGACATCTAAAGCTTTTGCTATTTGAAAAACATTTTAAGGTGCAGTGCTCCTAATTGTTGAGATGTTTTGGTAGGTTTGCAGCTGCGTTGCATGATTTCAACTTCGATTGCTGGGTTATGAATGTTGTTCCCGTTAGTGGTCCTAATACACTGCCTGTTCTATATGACCGGGGTTTCATTGGAGTCATGCATGACTGGTAAAATACACTTCTCTTTCTGTGGATAGTATTTACATCAAATGTTTACAAGTTTTTTCTGGAGTCTAATCATCAGAGTTGGTGACGGATCATGGTATTCATGTACAGCCAAAATTAGTGCACTACACGATGTGGCTTTTACAGTAGATCATAGAATTCTCTCTTTTATTCATTAGTAGATTTGATAACATGTCTCTGTGGATTTGAACATCTTAGATTGCACTGTCATCTACACCCTGGACGTGGCTGGCACTCGAAGACCATTGTTGGTCCCCAAGCGAACCCTCATCCTGGCTGACTACAAGCGGAAGACTAACTTAAGCATGCAAAAGCTTAAAACTGAAATAAAAGTTCATAAAACTTAAATACAAACTTTAAATCCAAAGAAAACTTTGTATAATAAAAAGGCAACTTTAGTCTTTAAAACATTTAATAAAATAAATGATACAGACTTTTCAACTATACTGACTATCTATAAAGCCTCTAACTGTTAGAGATGGAAGTTGGGACAAGACCCACGACATCCTAACAATTGATATAACTGAAAGGTAAATGAAATCCTCCGGAAACAAGGAGGCTCACCATAGCTAACTCGAATGTATCAATGAAGCTCCTGTTGATGATCCTGAATACATGTATATGCATCATGAGAAGATGCAGGCCGAATGGCTCAGTACGTGGAATGTACGAGCATGTAAGGGGAATTCTAAAACATAAACATAAGCTTGAAACTTGATAAAAATGAAACACACTTACCTCTTCTCAATTTTTCTCAGCTCAAGGAATACTCAAGGATACTCAAGCATACTCAAAACTACTCAACTCAGAAGTATTCAAAGATAAGATACTCAACTCAGAGATATGATATTCGACTCTGGATACTCAACTCAATATGACTGAACTCATTTCAATATAAAGCAATTTAAAACAAGTGCAATATAAAGAAACAAACTGTTTAAAAACATGATGTCAACTCTGTGTGTATGCAAGGATACAACATAATTCTGAAATGTATGTAAAAATACAAATAACCTGATGTATATAAAATGCAAAATATTGTTGTGAGAGTTTCTCTAATCGACAACCATCACATAAGAGTTATTATGATGATACAACGATCTTCCTCACGCTGCCAGCGCATCCTATACCCAGCCAAAGGTATAGGACCTGAACTGTCTAACGGATCAACTAGTCTACTTCAAAAAAGGTTCATCTAAAAAGTATGACCATTTTCTACCCATGGTAGCTACATGGTTTATAGAGGCTGTGAGTTGTTTGAACTCTCTCCCATATCGGTGCTCAATACTACTCCCAAAAATATACTAGCTCTTATGTTTTAAAAACATACTTCTTTCTGTTGATTTGAGATAATTGCTCAAAAACTTACTCAAAGGCCATTTTGGAAATCCCAGTTTCCTCTCTTGCTTCATTTAGAAAGCGATTACTCTTTTCTGAAAACTAGCCCGAAAGCTCTTTGGAAAACTCAGTTTCCGTTCTTATTTAAATGTGAAAACATTTATAAACTCTTTGGGAATACTTAGTCCCCATATACTTTTGAAGAAAAAGACTTCAAATTTTACTCTTTACTCTTTACTCTTTACTCTTTACTCTTTACTGAACTCAAAACTTAAGTCTTAAAACAAAGTTAAAACGTTTGTAAAAGACTTCTTAAAATATGGTTCATACCGAATTATGGACATGAACTACTCAATGCAAGGTTTTCAATAACCATAGATAGAACTCAAATACTTGGAACTCAAGAACTTCAATAATACTACTCATTTGAAGAATGCTCAACTCAGAGTTCATACGAAATTATGAGCATGAACTACTCAACTCAATGACTGCTCAACTTACGACGTGCATGCGGAGTTTATGGGCATGAACGACTCGACTCAAGGGTCAAAATATCAATAAGGAACTCATGTACAACTCTTTTCATTCTCATACTTACTTTCTCAAAATTTAACTCAAATCGATGATGGATCTCAAAGGATTCAGAATTGAACTCAAAGGCTTCCTTGAACTCTACTTTTAACTCTCTCTTGAATTTGAATTTGAATTTGAATTATGAATTCAAGAGTTATGATTCATGATATGAAGGATCTCAATAACAATATAGCTATTCGATAATTAGGAATAGAACTTTTAAAAGAAACATGAATTCAAGAACTCAAAATCAACTTATCTCAAGAATACTCAAATCTAGGGAAAGTATCCTAGATTACTCTTTTACTGATCTGAAAGTAGATGTAGGGCGTAAGGATGAACTAGTCCAACACTATGATAGCCTTACATATCTAGAAGAAAAAGATTCTTGAAGAATCTTTAAGAATCTTGAAGAAGAACTTGATTAGAAGTCTTGAAACCCTAGCTTGAAGGTAAACAATCAAGAAAACCTTTCTTGAGATTCTCGAGTTAGTTTCTTGAAATCTCTATGGCCAAAATTTTTGATTTTCATGAGTGAAGATGAAAATCTGATTGTTTTGAGCTTTTTGTTTGTCAAGAAATTCGTTGATGGTTTTCTTGGAGGTAAAAAGACAAAAACGATTATTTTCAATATTTTTCCGTCGGCTAATTCGTAACAGCACTGTATAGGTTACTAAAATAGTCATAACTTTTTACTCAGATATTGGATTGACGTGAAATTGGTGGGGTTGGAAAGTAGATTCAATTACCTTTAATTGGATAGGTTATGGCTCACATAACTCTTAATATTCTAAGAGATATGGTCGTTTAAAGTTGATCCAAGCGGAATCTTACATCAAAACTTAATGAAACTTCAAGAACTCTAATCTTTAAATTTCAAGAACGAAATTACGCTAAATAAATCATGATTGGTGTGTGGGTGAAAGAACCCAACACTATGGAAGCTTACATACCTCTTAGGGATTGAACCCCTGGCGAAAATCCACAACAAGACGCAAGAATCTCGACGAACGCTTGATCCTCTCCTCTTTTCTCCTCTTTTCTCTTCTTTTCTCTCAACTAAAACCCTAGGCGTAAACTAGGATTATAAAACTGAACCTAATCAGATTAGACTCCTAAAATATTACTAAAAACGAATTAAATCTGATTGGGTAAGGAAAAGACCAAAATGCCCCTCTAAAATCCGGTTTTGACTTTCCTTAACTGGCAGCCTAACTTCAAAAGGTCATATCTTACTCGTCCGACCTCGAAACTTAGCAAACTCAGCGGCGTTGGAAAAATAATTCAAAGGTCGTTCCTACGGTATATGGTATCACACCTAACTCATTCTGAGCTATGAGTTATGGTCGTTTGAAGTCGACCCAAAACTCATACTTAAGCATAACTTGCAAAATTTCAGATTTTGCTATTTCCAATTTAGTTCTCTTTCGAACTCAAGTTGCTACATCTAGTGAACGTAACACTTAAGAAATTTTAATTCCTCAGTAAAATCCTACTCACAACGAAGAACGGTTCAGGTCTTAGTTCGAAAAAAATTTCTGGGGTGTTACATGCACTCTAGATGATCATGTATCAAACGAATAACGGGGTTGGCTTACACCAAAATCAATGTCAGTGGTTTGAAAACCACTTCTTACCAACAAATTAGAACGTGAACACGAAAAGCTTGACCTGTTTAAATCCTATTGTTTTGATCTCCAGGTGTGAGCCATTTGATACTTATCCAAGAACGTATGATTTAGTCCACGCAGCTGCTCTTTTCTCAGTCGAAAAAAACAGGTATAATACTTTTTCACCTTGCCTTAACTTTTCGATCAATGTGATTCATCAAAGCAATTCATTTTATGTGAAGGTGATTGATTATATATCCTCACATCTCATTCATGCAGATGCAATGTGACAACTATCATGCTTGAAATAGACAGAATTCTTAGACCCGGGGGACGAGTTTATATTCGCGACACCACACCTGTTATCGAAGAGCTCGTAGAAATTGCACAAGCCTTAGGATGGGTGTCATTTAAATATGATAGCAGCGAGGGACCTCATTCCAATTGGAAGCTTTTGATAGGCGAAAAGCGTCTATAATAAAAAAGAGCAGCTCAGTGCACAAAGCATCCTGCATTAGTTATATGTTTTGATACAATACTTATTTCTAAAGAAGATAGATGGTTTAATACAAAATTGAAAAAGCCTCAATGTCTCTGGAGAGAAATCTTTTTTTTTAAAACTGTAAATAATTGAGCAATTTGGTTACTTTGAATTTAATTTGTATTTATTTCTAACCTTACAAGTAATCTTTTGTTACTTAGCTCTAAAAGATTGCAAGAGCCTCAGATTTAATTTCAGTTGCTATTTACTCTTATTGACTTGATTGTGTAAAAATCATTTACACTTATATCGGTATTAAATCTTGTATAAGTAATACCACATTTGGTAGCTAGTTAGGAAGTAAGTCATTTACGTGAAAAATTGATACGGCATCAATATTGTTTTATGTAAGGTGGAAAATACATGATTACAACACAACTAATCTCCACATAAAATAATACGCACTCATACTATTGTATTATAATTATTTAATTAATTGATTTCCTTAGCTGTCAATTAAGGTTGCTGATATTGCAAGAAAAAGATCTGATTGAAATATTAGTAAATTCTTGCAAATATAAACATCTAAATTCAAATGTTGAAAGTTATTTATACGAAATTATGAACAAAAAAGTACAAGAGAAAAGTCATCAGCTTAATATTTCTAGAGTATATTAAATAAAAGTTCATTAATAATAATAGTAATATAAAGTTCAACAAAACTATAAAATTAAATCCCCAGCAAACCATCTAACATCATTAATCCAAATGCATACAACTAAAACATTTTTTTTTCTTGGTAGATTGTAAGCGGGATTATATTATAGTATATTATATTACATACCTCTAATTCTAATTAATTATCAAACATCATGTCCTTAAACTCCTCATAATCAAGTTTTCCATCTAAATTTTTGTCATAAACATTAATCATACTCTTACAATCTTTCCCACATTGTTCATCCCACAATCCTAATCTTGACAATGCTCTTTGCAGCTCCTCACAACATATGAATCCGTCCTCGTTTAAATCGAATACTCTGAACACTTTACGAAGGTCATTTTCCAAGAAAACATTTTCTCGATCCTCGTGCTTATAATTGCTACCTTTATTAATATTTGCTTTTGTGATAGCATCATAGAAGAAGAAAAAATCAATAGAGTCTAGGCCTGTTTTACCAAGTAGCAACTCTAGCTCCTCTTGGCTTGCAATAATTCCTATTGTATCAAGAAATCCCTTTAACTCATCAAGACACACAAGGCCATCACCATTCTTGTCAAGCTTTGAGAAGATTCTTGACAAATTAATTGAGTTGATTGGAGACATGATCGAACAATGAAGTTATATCGAAGGCTTTCTGAATTAATCAAGCCAGTAAATTTCTGACGCGCATTAATGATGCTTTAGAGAAAAACTTCAAAGAAGATGTGGTACTATATATAGTACTTCAATCAAGAATTGAGAGGAAATATCCCATGTCCTTTACTTGTACGGACTAGTATACCTAAAAAATAATAATATAACAATCACAAGACATTACTTGTGGTTGAAATTGGACAAATATTAAATAGGAAGTTTCTTGGAAGAAGGGGTTTTATAAGAAAATAAGCAGACATTTATAAATTCAATCAGAAACAAATTTGTATTAGGAGTAATTTCTGTGTTTTTTCGTTGGCTTGAAGAGTTATGTTCATTATTGACTTGATTCATACAAGTAAACTTTCTAGAAATTTCCTTTGTCTTTATCACAACTTCCAATAAGGAGAATAATAGAAATACGGAAACCAAATCTCACTCGTTCAAGATACGATGTCATAGAAAGTAATATAGTCAAAGTTATATTTTTTTCGTCTCAATTTATAAGATATTATTTGTGTAAAATAAATTTTTTGTTTGGTGTGAGGATAAAAATAAATAGTGATGAGATAAGAAAAAAGTGATGTGATAAAAATTGTATATCTTGTTTGGTTGCCATGTTTGGGATAACTTATCCCACCATTTATATCATAGTAATGGGATAAGTTATCCCAGAATAGATAACCCAGAATAACTAATCCTTGGATAGCTTGTTCCAACCAAACGACCGCAGACATTTATAAACGAAAAAATTTGCAAAAAGTGTACTACTATAATATAATTGGCCTTTGATTAATAGAGAATATGAGATGAACAAAGAGCTATGAAGAATCAACATCATTCAAGAAGAAGTAGTACCCTTAGATTTTGGCAGTTCCATAATGAATACATATTTTAGGACCACAGAGATAAAAAGTCCTACTTTGTGCCTTTCAATCTTAACCTTGCCTTGCTAGTATTTTGTTTTTTCATCTTTTAGTTCTTTTGTCCCTTGGGCTCATTGAGGGACCTTGCCCCCAACAAATTCACTAAAGAACGTGGTGAAATAGATGAGATTGTTCCTTTCTTAATCAGATGTCTCGAGAGTTTAAACCTTGGGTATAAAAATGTTTTTTCCAATAAGGAGTGCTTCTCTTCAAAATGAGGCCCTATACGATGTGAATTCAAATTAATCAAGTTCTAATGCGGATACCAAATCTTGGATGGGAAACAAAAAAAGAAAACTCGATAATCAAACTAACACAATTCCAACCCAAATACGCTATAGATATATTTTTCTAAGTTGTAAACTGGAATTACAAAAATTAGGAACGGAAGAGAAATTGCTAAGAACAAACATATAAAGGAAAATCAATAAGGGTTGTGGTGGAGTTGTAAGTACTCTTTCATTGAGTTTGAATTCCCCTTGTTCTGGAATTGCTTTTGTTAGAGAGTACTTTATTTTTCAATGTGAGACTTTTCAACACAAATTTAAATTTAATCAGACTCTATTATGACTATCAATGTTTGAATAACTAATAAAAAAGCATAAAAAGGAAAGACCACATATAGAAGAAGTGGATGAGAATCAAAATGAGAGACACATACACTTCATAATAATAATTAGCATAAACTTCTTCTATTCCAACCCTAGTTAAAGAGAAATGGTCCCAATCCACAAGTTGTTTGTTTTGAAATACACTGCCTATTCAAACCTTCTCCATCCAAATATAAAGAAGTCAAGGGAAATTTATGATCTAAAAAATGTTATACGGAGTGAAATATTGCTCTACCTAAAATACGATGCTACATGGTCATGAAATAGTTAGATGTGCCAAATATGGAGGTTGAGTTGAATTTGAACGAATCTAATTGAGTTAAGTCAATAAATAAGAAAATTATTAAACTAGTTAAAATCAATAATATATTTACGAAAAATGACTATAATTTCAAAATATTACAAAAAGAGCAATATGTTGTTTTTATAACAAACAATTCCCCGCTGTCCCTTGCCTCTTCTCCCTCTCTCCTACCCTTCCTCTCTCTCCCTTGCCTCTCCTCTCTCTTTCTTGCCCCCTCTCTCTCTCTCTCTTCCTAATAAAAAGAAACACATTCAAATTTATCATGTGTCAATTATATTCAATCAAATATAGGTGAGAGTTTTGTATGTTATTTCAATTGTATTCGAAAAACTGTATTTTATATTTTTTTTGTATCAATCATATTTGTATCCATACGAATACAATATGGATTCATCCTCTCTGTATCTAATCAAAGAGAGGAAAAATACAGTCGTATTTGTTGTATTTCAAATAGAATTGATATAAAATAAATACATAATACAATGCAAAATAAATACAAAATACAATCTTCTCTCCTCCCTTTCTCGATCTCACTTGCCTCTCTCGATATCGCTTGCCTCTCTTCTCCCTCTCTCGATCTCGCTCGCCTCTCTCCTCCCTCTTTCGATCTCGCTCGTTTCTTATCTTCTTAATATGTATTTATTTTGATACAAATCAGTTTGTATTTGTATTTGTATTTGTATTCTTTTTCTCCAAAATCAACGAAAAATACACTCTCTCCTCTCTCTCGCAGATCTCGTTCGCGTCTCTCCTCCCTCCTCCCCTAACATTTTGCTATTATCCATAATTAAGCAAATTATAGCTATAGAGTCTTATTTAACGCTAAATATTTGTTGTTTTGATAAATTTCCCTATTTAGGTATTTTCACCAACGTAGCTTCTATGGACAAACGTGAACCAACAAGAATCTAAGGAGAGGTCGGAGACATTTTTCCTAACACCTCTTGTAACATACATTGAATCTTAAAACTATCCTTTGACCATGAATCCTTCACTATCTTATCATTCAAAATATTTGGTTCAAAACCTCAGGATGAAAGCATAAATGTAACAAACTCAATAATCAGATCAACGCAATTCAAATAAGCTATAGATATATTTCTCTCTAACTTATAAGTGGGTGGAATTACAATTAGGAAATTTTGTGTCTGCTCATAAGCTTGGAAGTGGAAATTTAGCAATTAATCCACAATAATTGTTTAGCAACGTATATCCTTAAAATTGCCTCCAATGATTTATTTTGAAAACATAAAACTATACATAATAACACCAGAAATTCACTTACGTAAACATATGTTATCATAACTAGATACATGAGCTCGTGCTCAATATATATTATTTTTTGGAAACTTTATTTTTTATGTTCTAATTTATATGACACAAGTAGAATTTTGAGAATTAATTAAATTTCTTTTTTGATAAAATTTAGATCAATTTATGTTGTTAATTATTGTGATTTCGTAATTTGCAAATATATAAATTATTGGAAAGGTCTTTACTTTCCTTGTTCTTTGTTTCAATTTATATGATACAGATGAAATTTGGAGAGTCAATTAAATTTTTATTTGATTGTAATTTTTTATATGATTTTTTAAAAATATTTTAATTGTTAATTATTCTAATTTATAATACTTTTTACGTAAATTCTAAATATATAATTTATGAAAAATTTCCTTTGATAATTTAATATCTTATGACAAAAATACCCTTTAATGCCATTTGAATTCTACAAAGACACATGTGCTCGTTGTCACGACCCAGACCGTCGTGATTGGCACGCACACTAACACTCCGGTGGGAGAACCATTACTACAACTCAAACCAAGCAACTAATCTAAAAACAAAGGCATTTAAGTATATGAAAGCAGAAATAATAGCTAAAACTGAAGTTCCCATAAACTTCAACAAAAGATCTAACAACTAACAATGCGAAAGAAATAACCTAGAACCTGAAAGTCAATGTACCAAAACATCTAACAATGAACCAAGTCTAAACAAGAAGGGATGCAACCCCAACTAATGAACTAAGCAACTAACTAGAACAAACGTCTAAGTTCGAAAATGATGGAAATAGACAAATTGAAAGAGAATTCCATGGCAGCCCGGAAGAATGGGCTCACCCTTGAATTCGAACGACGATCACTGATCTCCTAAGCGAGGTCTGTCAGTCGCCGCTTGAAGATGCCCTATACTCAACAAAAATAAGAGCAAGTGTATCATCAGTACACAACCACAGTGTACTGGTAGGATCACGCAGTTATCCCACTAAGTGCAACATAAGCAAGTCAAGATAACATTATAATCACATGCATATATATCAACATATATAATATTATCATCATTTACGAACAACTTCACATTTCGCAAGATACACAATTAAGTCACGTCATTGGTCCTCTCATGGAACCTAAATACCCAAACAGTTAGCATACCGAAATGTGGTACCCGATCCCAATGTTATGCTAGAACGTGGCAACCGATCCCATAGTTATGTCGGAACGTGGCAACCGATCCAAGTTAGTTATACAGGAATGTGGCAACCGATCCCATTCACACACCACAATCACAATCCCAATCACAAGTATATCTTCAAGATCATACATTTAATTCATGATTCATGGCAATCTTCATTCATCTATCTCATTTATAACAAGTGTGATCAACATTGCAACATTCATACATATACAAATATCATAATGAAGCAAGAATAAGCATACATCACACAATCATAGAATCACAACCATCACCTACCTCGAAACAAGCTTGAAACCCTAAGAAACTTGATCCTTCCCTTTTCGGATTCGTTCTGCTTGTTCTTGATCTACAAATAATCATAACAACACGGGAATTTACAAACAATCGCTAATTACTCGAAACTATAACAATTCTATGAACCCTAGATCAAATCCATGATCCCAATCATCCAAATTAGGGTTGTTTTCACCATAGAATTTGTAACAAAACCTTTCCCCATCAATATTCACCCATTCTATTATGTTCTACAGATCGAAAAATGGATTCGGGGAGTGAAAAGCTTACATTTAGCCTCAAGATTGGTGAAAAATGAGTAGGAGTCTCATGGGGTTCGTTCCTTAGCTCTAAAATTCGAAAGTGCCAAATAAGGTCGTTTAGGAGTTTATTAACGACTTTAAGTCGTGTCTGTCCCGCCACAGCGGCCATCACCCCGCCAGAGCGACCAAATTCCCCACCAAGGCGGGTTGCACGAGACAGAGAGCTAATTAAAGAATTCTAAAATCCCCATTTCACAACACACCTCTAACCCACGACGCTCAGAAATTACGTATACCCTTCACACCAAGATCGATTCCGGGAGTTCTACTCACCCGAATTCAATTCCGTAAAGTCATACGGATTCCTTAACGAGTTATCTAACTACTCATTTAATCAAAATCATAATTAAATCACCCGATTTTTACCAGATTTGCCTACACTTTAAAGACTCCGATTTCGTCCAAATCTGGACTCGGTTGGGAAAATTCAAATACTACGAAAAAGTTTTCCGGCCCCAATTTCTCCCCCATTGGATTTTCTATAATGACGGGAACATGTCGTTACACTCGTCGACTCTTCCCTATTGTCTAATAAGTACTATCTCCGTCTCATATTAAATGGACATCTCATTAAAAGTATTTATCTCATATTACTTGATCACTTACTAAATTATGATAGAGTTAATTAATTTTTTTTTCCTATTTTACCTTTGAAATTAATTTAGCTTTAGAAGTTTAAATAAACTTAAAAGATCCAAAATTCCTTTTTTTAAGAGACTAATTAATATGAACAAAGGACGAAATAGTAAAGTTAATCAATTATTAATAATTTTTTTAATAATCATGTAAATAAAAAATGTCCATCTAATATGAGACCAGAGAATAATAAGAAAATTTGCCCCCTTCAAACTGCACTTTCTCCCACACGGAGAAAAGAAAAGCAGAAAATTGTGAAATACATTTCATAAACCATTCCTTCAACATCTATTTATAAATCAGTAACTCCTATAGAAAATCAACGTAAGAAGTTTGTGGCCGTCAGACCAATTGACCAAAGACTTGGAAAATATATTTAAAAGTAAAGTCCAATATCTTTTTTTTTCCCCAATTTTTTCGTATGACGTTACAGTTTGGCGCGCATTACGTGAGCCCATAAAATAATTCTCACTTCCTTCGTTTCAATTTAAATATTTTAATTTGACAGAACATGAAATTTAGAAAATAAAGATTTTCTTTTTTTAATTTTATAGTTAAATGTGTGTAATTATTTAAATTTTGTGATCTTAAATTTATCATGTAGAATATCATTATAAAAAAAAAACTCTTTTGGAATAAATTAAAATAGAAAATAAGACATTTAAATTGAGACCGAGAAAACAGTAGATTAGACTAACTAGAACATGTAATACAAGTTCTTTTTCTTAAAGGAAAACCCTTTTTCTAGATACAGATGAGATTTCGAAAAGTTATCTAAAGGAATATTTGAGAATTCATATTTAAAAATGTTTTTTGACTAGGCGATTAAAGTACAATAAAAGGAATTTATTATGATTAATATAATGAGATTTACAAAATTAATTATGCCTATCATCGTCAAACGTGTTTTTAAGAAAATTATCTAAATATATAACTTATTTTATTATATTTATATATATATATATTTTTACCATTTGAAAAAATTACAAAAATCTTTACTCTCTTCTATTTTCAGATACATCACTTTTATGCGATGTATCAATCGGATACATCACTTTACATGATGTATCGCCTGAATACAACACTTTACGCGATGTTTTGGGACGTTGAGTGATGTATCCAAAACTGAGACGCGATATATCGCGACATTGAGTGATGTATCCGAAATCGAGATGTAATGTATCCAAAATTGAAACGTGATGTATCGAAACGTTTTAAGATATATCCAGATTCCACCAAATTTAAAAGATTTAGGATACAATTTCCGAAGACGGGTGGAAATTCTTGATAAGGTATAACAAGATACCGTATAGACGTATACCATTTGTGTCCATATCTTTTAAAATTGTGGACCTTGCATTATATTCTTAAACTTTTTTCCTCCATTTGTATATGTTAAAATCAGTGTTTTCAAAAATATTTTCTGTATGAGTCTCGGAGTGGGGCATATTAAAAATGTTTTGGGGCGCAAATTAAAGACGTAGATTCATAGGGTGTAAGTCTTAGAATTTGGGGTGTAAGCTCTAAGCATAAAACGTAATCCCTGGACGTAAAAACATACATCCCAGAAGTTTTTTTTTTTTGTTTTTGAACCTTTTTTGCTTTAAATCATATTTTTTATTATTGGTGTAATGATATTTCTCAAATATTAATTGTAATATTTTTTTTCTTCATTATTGGTTATTAATACATTCCTCAAATAAAAATCATAATATTTTTTTTCTATATATTATAGGTTATTTACTAAAATTTATTTGTAAAATAATTGAAAGTTTTTACTTTTGCTTATTTTCTTAGTAATAAATTATAAATTTGAATATACATGAGACTACACCCCGTAGATCCATAAGAATTACGCCCCGTACTGCACGTCTCGCATCACACCTCATCTTTTAAAACACTGATTAAGATTGTGCTCCTTATCTTGTACAACATCAATATGATACAAATTGAAAGTGGTCGTTGGAGCAATATTAATATTATCTTCATGTGATTTATATGTTACGAATTTGAACTGTGAAGATATATATCTATTAG
The DNA here is from genome assembly GCF_019186545.1 of Solanum stenotomum. Classification (NCBI taxonomy): domain Eukaryota; kingdom Viridiplantae; phylum Streptophyta; class Magnoliopsida; order Solanales; family Solanaceae; genus Solanum; species Solanum stenotomum. The sequence continues at coordinate 208,591 of NW_026021534.1, read as the reverse complement.
TATTTATATTAGGTAGATTGTCTACATACATATGTTGTTTTTTTTCTGATCTTGCACAAACATGAAACACTTTACACATCAAATTGACTTTTGATCGATGGTTTTTTTGTTTTCCTTCTTTTATCAATAAATATGTATTTTTATGTTTGCTCAATATTTATTATTTTTATAAGTGTAGTCTATAATCAGAGATCGATTAAAAATTTAAAGGTTATGATTGTCATATCACCTTGTAAATAAACATGTTTATTAAATATTTAGTCTATTTTTGACTTTGTAAATAACAACATCAGACTTTGGTTTGGTTACTCGTCTTTTTAGTTTATAAAGACAACTGAATAAAAAAAAAATTATGACAACTTGTCTCAAAGAAAATAAACTCCAATAATATCCTCTATAATTGCATATTTGCCCTTGGTAAATTTTTATATTCTAAATGCACTCAATGATGACATAATTATTTATATTTATTAATATTTCATGCTAGCTCTATGTAACAAACTTAATATAAAATGACCAAAAGTTTTCACATACATAATTTTAGTAACAAAAATGAAGTCTTATGTTAAAATTTTGAGTCACAACAACAAAAAATTAAAAAGACTAATGAAATCATATGAGATTTCAGTGTCATCCTTTAATGCAAACCTGCATTTTATTTTGTGAATTTATATTCTTGATATGATTTGAACTATCATAGTCTAAATTATTTCTTTTTTCCTATGCATTGAAATGATTTAGATAATAGAACAAATAGTAAGAAAAACTTGGCATGGAGTTACCAAAATTTTGACAAAAAGAGAAGATAATTTTAGAGGAGAAGGTCTTATAAAACGTAACAAACCTTAATTATTTGTGTGAATATAAATTATTTCATTAAGGACAAAAAGAGAACTTCAAACTAAAGTTGTTTCTAAAATAGAAAAGTAACATTCTTTTGTAGTAGTCTTAAAAAGAAAGTGTGTCATATAAACACACAATTCTTCAAGATTCTTCTCATTTGTTTCACTAATAGATAATAACATAATCACATGTTATTAATACAAATTACGTTTTAACAAAATAAAATAAAAAACAGCCCAATTCACTAAGATCCCCACGCTATGCATGGGTCCAAAAAGAATCAGACCACAAGGGTATTATATATCCTTTCATTGTTTATTTATCTTAATAGTTTTCTCTATAAATTTTACATTAGTGTTTGTGTCAAAGAGAATGGATGGCACCCACCCACCATTTTGCTGAAATGTAGTTAGTTAATATTCTACTTATTTGAAGAAATTTCATATTTGTCCAACAAATATACAAGCCTTGAGTACCATGGAATATGTTAAGCATAATACAATATAAGAAGTTAATAAACCATAATATATAAAAGTCATCATAACAATGTTGATCACAAGAAAGTTTCAAAAACATTAAAAAAAAAAAAAGTCAACAATTAGTTACAAATTATGAATACCCTCAAGAATTAGACACCAACATCATGTTCTTGAACTCTTCAAAATCAAGAACCCCATCAAGGTTAGTATCATACATGTGAATCATGTTCTTACAATCACTTCCTTCTTTCTCATCCCATAATCCTAATCTTGACAACACTTTTTGAAGCTCCTCACATGAAATAAAACCATCTCCATTCAAATCAAACACCTTGAATGCTTCAACAAGATCATCTTCCAAACTATTATCAATAATATTGTTGTCTTCTTTTATCTTTTCTTCGTTATTTTTCTTCACCATAGCCTCATAAAAGAACAAGAAATCGATGAAGTTAAGACTTGTTTTACCTACCAAAGATTGAAGCTCATCAAGGCCCGTGCAAGCTCCAATCTTATCAAGAAGCTCTTTGACCTCATCTAAACTCACTAACCCATCACCATCTTCATCAAGCTTGTCGAAAATCCTTTGGATATGGCTTTCGTTCAACGTAGACATTCTAACACAAACAAATGAACGTTTATCAAACAAAGAACTACAACAATAACAAAAAAATGAACGTTCTATCAAACAAAGAACTACAACAACAACTAACAAAAAAAATGATCATTTATCAAACAAAGAACAACAACAATAGCATATAGAAGTTTTTAGGTGAAGTATTTATGAATAACAAATTAAAGTAGAAGGGAATGAACTTACATTGACCTTTGCTTGGAAATTTAAAATGAAACTTCTAAGTTGAAAATAATGATAAGAAGACCACTATATGAATAAAATTAAATTCTATGGTTTGTTATTTTTATCCACACACATGACAAGGGGAAAGGAGAATTTATTCTACGTACAAGTGGAATTCTCCTTTCCTCCTCAAGTATTTTGGTTAGATTCTACTATGCCATCAAGAATTTTATTGTGTCATTATATAGAATAAAACCAAACCTTATAACCATGGACCAAATCATCATCTTTTTAGTGTATTGGGTACACACTAACTATAATTTTTTTTAATTATAATATGTGTACTACTCGTGAAAAACATACTTTGATTAATTTAGGCCAAAAACAAGAAAAAAATATTAGTTGAGGGGGAAGACGTGCAAAGGGTGAATAAGTAAGTCAACGTTAGATCAACTTCAGGAGAAGAATTTGCGGCTATCGAAGGGAATAATAACAAACAATTCCACTAATAAATGGAATTTAGTGGATCAAAATAAATTAAGTTGATATTAAATAATTTATTTAAATGTTGTTCAAATTTTTATATGAATTATTCTTATTTCAGAATGATTTTTAATTTTTGTCCTCAAAATTCAAATATAGAGGTCTTTTATTTTTGTCCCTACTTATCATTAAGGGGTCATTTGATTATTTTGATAGGATGTTCTTAGAAAATTTAATATAGGTTAGTCATGATATTATTTAATTTTTTATTTGATAGAATTTTGAGCTATATATATAATTAATATATGTATAAGTTATACATCTTATTCAGTATTTAATTATAAGGTATATAACTAATACATAACATAATAACAAACCATGAGATTAGTAATACACGAGGAAATCTTAGTAATTTAGTTGGATGACTACCTAAACTCTCACCTTGTTAGTGAGGGTTCGACTTCCTATATTATAATCCCCTCTTTCATTTCCCTTTTCCCCACCATAATTATAAAAAATAATTTAAAAAGAGAAAAGAAAACTAAAGTATACACATGCTATTAATAAATGGATAAGTATGACTAAGAACAAAACTATTCTTAATACACTAAATTATACCATGATAAAAAATAGTATGAATATAACTAATTTCGTATTATTAATTCTAGAATTACTAACCATATATCCTTACCTTATACACAAGGACAAACCTACCTAGTATCAAGAGGATCCATATGAATCCTCTTTGTAAAAAAATTGTACTACATATATAGATATATTTGATTTGTCTTCTGAAATATATAAATATACACCAAAACTTATCCCGCTTAAATCAAAGAAAATCTTTAATTTTACTAGACTTTTATCTCGCTCAACATAAATTTTATAGGAATAAAATTATGTAGTATGACATAACTTGATAAATATTATATTGTAAAGATTACATATAAACTTATTGCTTTTTTATTTCAATGTTAGGGATATTTTCAATTATTTTTTATTTCTTAAAGTTTCGAAGCAAAAAAAATTAAAGACTACATATTTTAAGAGACAAAATTAAAACCCACATATTTGAAGGACAAATTCTTATTCCTTCCCATATGAGAATGACTCACAGCTACTTAAGCTAAAATGAGTTTGAATTAGAGTGAGTTAAACAATAGGTCATAAGTCATAGCTTAACATGTTCAACTCTTACTAAATTTTAATTTTCCTCTTCGTTTTATTATAATTTTTGTAAATATCTAAAAAAAATATTATTATGGCTATATTATTTGTTTAAAACTTCTCATAAAAGTGTATTTTAATTATTATATTATTTTTAATTATTTAAAAATTGATTTCTTTTCAATAACTATTTTTTTAATAAATAAAAAAAAGTTAATCTAAGAAATTGTAAATATTGAAATATGTGCATGTGCTCTTTGTCTCTTCACTCATGCTTTATATATTAATTAGTCAATATTATAACTTTCCAACACAATTATTACTAAAGATAAAGATAAAATAATTGGAAGAATATATACAACATCCTAATATTTTAAAAGAACAATTACTCCTTATATTTCATATCACTAATGTCATAGTGGCTTGATAGACTTTTTAAGAAAGTATTTTTTTTAAAAAAATTATTTAATTAATTTAATTAATTATATTTTGAATAAATTTAACTTTATTGGTTATTTAATAATAAAAATAATATTAAAAATATAATAAATTTCTCTCAATTTACTAAATTAAATAAATAAATAAACAGAAAATAAAATCTTAGTATAAAAATTAAATAATATAAAATAAAAAAATCTATTAGTACCATCAATCTTTAATAAGGACAGAATTAAATGGTCCAAATGGTGTAGTCGTGTTATAACAAAATGCATAAAAGTCGAAGTCTCTGACGGTGGTGGAGTTAAGTGCCCGTCCTCAACCGCCATACCTTCGATTGGTAAATAATTGAAATATATTAAAATATTTTTTAATTTTATGATCTTAAATATATTATGCAAAGAGTCAAAATTTAAGAATTTTTGAAATTTCGTTTATTAATCTTTTATAACACATAGTTAAACATAGCAGGAATCGTGGGATAAAAAGAGAACAAATCATACATTAGTTTTATGAGTGATGAATTATTAGCATTTTGCGAGTTTCATATTTAATTTATTAGGCATTTTTGTTTACCGCTTTGCATTATACTTTATTTACTTAATATTAGTTATCATTTTCCTTTTTACATGTGTATTAAGAAAAACAAATAAGAAGATAAGTTTACTAGTTCACTCAAAAAACTTTTTGAGAAATTTACAAATAAATGTGAACACTTTCAAAAAGAATTAAGTGCAAGGGTAATATTAGAAAGAAATTATTTAATACTTTTTTAATTTAATAAAGTGAATAATTAATATGAGATAATTATTTTAATAAGATAATCAATTAATATGGGACGATGGAAGTAATTATCTAAAAAACCTTTTGATTGAATATGTGGCAAAATATTTAGTATAACTTGTTGAGAAACACATATAGATAAGAAGTCTTTAAAATGAGTTCAATCATGTAACACAATAAGTTCATGGTTGTTAAAACAAATTTTGTGAACACTCAATAATTTAGGTATAAAAATATATATAAAGGAGAAACATAGACAAGGTGATGTGGCACCTCTCTATGGCCTCCATTCCTATTTATTTATTTTTCTCCTTTTTTGGATATTTTTTTATTTTTCCTCCTCATTTTAATATAATTATTATTTGTATATAATTAATGTTTTGTTGTAAATATATTATATTAATGTGGATGTCCATAACTTCAAGATATAATTTCACCATTATGTGTAATAATACTCATACCTTCACCATTTCCTCATTCATCTTTCACACCCTTTAATCTTCCCCACATTCTCACTAATTAATATCATGTTTATTGCTATCTTTTTATGTCTCTTATAACAATATAAATAGACGTCTTCAGGATGTGTTATGCACTTGAAGATTTAGAAAACACTTGAACATATTTGGAAGAATAAGAAAATTCTCTCTTGCATGTCTCTCTACATTTCTTGTCTATTTTCTCACTTATATTATTACTCTTTTTAGTTTTGTTTTACTACATCTTTTCATTCTTGAAAAGTTAAAATGTTATATCTAATTGTATTTACCTTTACAAAAATAAATGTATTGATACTTGTATGCCTATCTTAAGATACTTGTATGCCTACCTTCACATCTTTTGATATATTTTGTCTTCTTATATATTTTATTCATAATATTTATTTTTAGATTAATGTCATTCCAATATATATTCATTCATCTCTTTGTATAATAATCAAACATTGAGGTTTGGTTCTAAGAAATAAAATTCTTCAAATAAATAAAAAATATCATGTATTGACACAAAAGAAAGTTCAGTTGTTATGCATTTTTGTTTTAATATAGTATAAATAAAAAACATCATGTAGTGACACCAAGGGAAATTAAGTTGTTATGTATTTTTAGCTTTAGTATAATATATAATTGTTGAAGTAATTTGTTTTTTTATATATTTTTTTTCCTTATCATATATTATTAGATCTATGTTTAAAAAATCTCTATTGTGATGTCCTTTTTGTTCATTCGAATACAAGTCATCCACATATAATCGGAATAATAGTCTTACAAATTAATGCATTGAACAATTCAATCAAGTTTAATATTTTAATGAATAAAAAATCTTAATTAAATTCTTAAAAATTAGATGATATGATCACAAAAAATATCCAAAAGAAAAATACTTGAAATATCTACCTATAGATTTTTTATTGTTTGTCTGCAAGTAATTTCCTTAATTCAATATAGTACATTTTCATTGAAAGACTAAAAGTGCTTAAGAAAATTAATTATTAGAAATAAAAAAATATATACACAAGAAAAAGAAAAAAAATCACCACAAATATATGACACTCACATTTCAACTAATTAAATATCTAGAAGAATCATAGTTCGATATACAATTCAATTGAGAGAAAAAAGAAGAAGAAACAGAATTTCATGCATATGAGTTTTCTTAGTTCATGATATTTAAGTATGATTATAGGAATTGTTAGAATAGTTATATTTTGTAAGACTTAAATGTTTTTTCATTGCTCCATACTCATTAAAATATGTAATGTTTCTATTGTCTTTGGAAGGAAAAAATTAAGCGTTAATAAAGCATATATATCTTACCCGTTAGCCTTTTCTATAAATTCTCAAATAGATTGACCATATTATTTTCTTTTTAGTATTACTTTATGCATTTAAGAATCTTGAAAACTTAAAAAATTTCATAACTTGATTAAAAAAAATTGAATACCATTATATTTATACTTACTCACCAAATGAATAACAACATGTCACGAAATTTTTTATTTAGTAGAAAAACGGATGAAAGTTATTTTTGTGTTTATATTCTTTTGTTTCGGACGATACAATGAGAAGTGTTTTTAAAGAAATTTCTTGATATCATGTTTTCATTTAATTATTTCTTGAGTAGCAAAGACTAATTAAATAAATAGATAACTTAGTGAAGAAATATTTAGTAAAATGTCTGCAAGCAAGCTATTTTTATACATATTTTTTCATATTTACTTAAAACAAATATATATAATGGTTTTATGTAACTTTTGGCTTAGAATTTAAAAACTTAAGTTTTGAAAAAGACGTTTATATATATTATAATTTCTTATATTTAAATTATACGTTTAAAAGAAATATTGAAAATAAAATTGATTATATTTTTTGATGATTTTAATATTTGAGTATTAGAGAGAAAGAAAAAATAAATCTTGAATTTGGTGGGCATTTGGCCATATATAATTAGAAATTAAATATTTTGTATATTTGTTTCACAAATGAGACAAATAACATTTTATTCGAAATTCTAACATGGAGGTTTAATTTGAATTTTTCATAGTCAAAATTAATTTTTAAATTAAATAAAAATTATTTCAGAAAAAAAAAATGGGTGATATAATCAATTTCTCCGCGCGAAGCGCGGATAAGTTCACTAATTTAGGCATAAAACTAAGTAAATGACAAAAATTATCTTTTATGTTTAAAAGTAGGTAGAAAAAGTATCTTTAAGTATGTATTAAATAATTTTGGTCCTTTAAATTTGTCAAAAGATAACACGTTTAGTTTCCATAAAATATTTAACAATTTTTATTCATTAAATTTGACGAAAACAGTGGATTTTTTTTAATACTATAAACATCAAGAAAGATAAATATTTTTGGTGCCACAATTAATAATGAATTAATATTATTTAAAATTGCCTAGTTATGTTTTTTTCCATTTTTCTTGGGGCTTCCTATAAATTTTTGGGCAAGTCTTGGGCCAACAACCCTTGTTAACCTGAAATCTTCGTGCAACTTATGTTGTCCACAAATTTCTTATAAACAGACTTGAAAATTTTATAAGAAGTTTTTAATCGCGATCTAAAATTTTATAAGTTAGTATATATGTTAAATAATTTTATAACGTTTTGTGTGTAAGAATGAACAATATATAAACGAATAACAGTCAACAGACATGAATTTAACGATATTTACACATACACATATAGGAGGAATTTTTTAAAAATATATACCAAATCACAGTTCGAATTTTGCACACAAAATTTTGTGTATGAACACTATATAACGATATGAAATATGTATATCTCACTCAAGCTTTAAAATTACACTCACAATTTTCGTATATATATGAAAACTCTATAAAATATTTATGAAATATGTAATATCTCGTTCAAGGTTTAGTCTTTCACTCATAATTTTTGTGTATAAAATAGATATAAAATATGTACATAACATATTAGATTTCTGGAAGAAAAAACTACTAAACATGTAATTGCACTCATGGTTCATGTATAATCTATATAAATTTTGTATGTTATATGTATATAACTGTATAAATATTATATAAATCATGTTGATTGCTGGATATTTAAGACAACTACGACAATATTGTATACAACTTTCAATACAATTACAATGACATACCGACTTAAAATATAATTTATACAATTCAACATACAGTTATAATACAATTTCAATGTAAAATTTGGTACAATCCGACTATAACTTCAAAACGCTCAACTCTTATTCAAATAGCCACAAATTTTAGATTTGACTTCCTTTGACGTTCAATTCATTTGAAATATCATCCATTCCAAATGAAATTTATATGCGAAAAAAAATGATTTTAGAACTTGGACTTCCAATTATTTTGTGGCTTACAATAGTAACATGGAAAGGGAGGATTTTATTGATCTATGAATTAATAAATAAATAAATAGAACAGCCACAAAATTCATCTATTACATCTAACTAATATTCTAACTCATCAGCACACAAATGTACCAAGACAACAACACCCAATTATAAATATTCTCAAATCTACTGAGAGAACACCTCAAACACAAGCACAAGTTCAAATGGGTGCAAAATAAATAAAATGCAAGAGATATCCAATGTGACGAGTAAAAACTTACAGGATTGGAGAATTTTTAGTCAGTTGACTACCTGAACTTTTTGTAATTCCCTCTCTTGTTTACCTTTGATCACCTATCGTCCTGCCCTCAATATTTTTTAATTTTCTTTTATCGTACATAGACTATATATATCTCAAAATTCATTACACATTAAGATTGCAATTGAAACAAATATGAGATATTTCAGAACAACTACAAATTAAACAAACTTAAATGGTATATATAGATGATGTGATGATGCATTTTTGTTACAACCTCAAATCACACTCCAGAAATATACCAATTAGAGAAAGACACGTAGTCTTATCATTATTATTACAGAAAACAAAAGCTCTTAAAGCATAGTTTTAGTAGAGACACACATGAATACATCAACTTAGCAATTGCAAGGGTCACAAGTGCAGTTTGATCCACATTTGCATCCTTCTCCTGCTGCTTTCTCCTCAACATTTCCATAGCTACAAAATTATATTATTTATATTACAATTAAGTAATCTTTTTAATTTAGTCTTCCAAGTTCTAAATATATATAGTCTTTAATTAATTTGCCAATTTAAACAACAACAAAAAATAGTCGTACGTACTTGTTGATAGGTGCAACACCTTCAATGATGGTAAAGGTGGTGGACTTCTCCATGTCCGGGTACATACCACATCTACAATAAACATTTGATCAACGGTAGAGTTGATTTCTCAGATAATAACTATTAATCGAGGGATCATTTTATAGTATATGTTAACAAGTTTTGATAGACATTGTATATTATTTGCAAATTTATATATGTTTGCTTTTTAATTATGTCCATTATTTCAACGTCAACTTGAAATAGAGAATTTGAAGTTCGATAAAAGTCGATTATTCAAGTGAAATAATAATCTCTAATCTAACACTTACCCTCCACAGCCACTGCCGCACTTGCAGCCAGATCCACAACCACAACTTCCTCCACAGCAAGACATGTTTTTTTTTAATTAATTTGTTGTTTGAGATATAGAAGAAATTTAGTGAGTAAAAGCAAGTTTTTGTTGTAGTTATGATTAAAAGTGAAGCATAGAGTTGGGGTTTTTATAGGAGAAAAGAGGATAAAATTGGTGTTGTGGGCCAAACAAGTTGACATATGTTTAATAGTTTTTTTTAGGAATTAGAATTTTTATTTAGAAAATTTAAATTATATAAAAAAAAATTAAAGTAACTATATTACTAAATATCAAAGAATTTTTTCCATATTTATTCAATTTCGTGCATAGCTAAACTACATCACATGAATTAGGACGAAGAAAGTAGGTTTTAAGAGCGGTAATTATCGTTTGAAAAGTGCAAATCTAAATGAACTTCCAAGGATTATTAGTGCAATTTTAACTTATTATGCACTCCCTCTATTTCATATTAAGTGAATTTTTGGGGATTTTTTCATTGTTCAGAATAATTAAATTGTTCAAAGTTCATATGTATGTTAAATTATTTTTTTTCATATTTATCCTTTCCTTTAATGAAGTTTTGTATTTTATAGGAGATAAATTGCACTACCTATAAAGTTATATTTATAATTCATAAATGACAATAGAGGAGAATATGGTCTAAATTATGTTCTCGAAAGTTTTTTTCTTAAGAGAGAAGTATTGAAAATACCGCTATATTTCGGCGAGAATTATTAGAAAGGCGTATCTAATTTTAGTTAGTCAAGTAGAGAAGTGTTTTAAGACTGTCAATAATTCGAGGACGAAACTAATAATTTTCGACAAGTTATAATAATAAGCATTTATTACAAAAAGGAAAAATTGAACATTGACGTGACGTTTGCGTTGGGCATCGCATCAATATAGGATTTATAGACTCTTTTTTTTGGCTTTAATATTAATAATAATAAAAAACATTATCCAATTGGCATCGTAACGTTGGGAGACTTGTGGAAAGTGATTTGCTTAATATAGAATATTATTTACATTTAAAATATTGTTAAAAAAGCATTGACAAGATTATATGTATCGATACAACCAATCAAAGTAGGCTTATTTGGAATTTTATATAATCTAGGTAATTACACAAGAAAATGTCTTTGTTAAATTCTCCATATAACATCTGATTAATTTATAGTTGCAGGATCCTAGAAAATGTTTTTAATTAGAGGGTTATTAGTTTGACACAATTATTTGGTGATAACTTTTAGGATGAAGTACTTGAAAAGTTGCAAAATGGTCTTGTTGCGAGGATTTCACAAAAATATAATTCTTTTATCACTTCAATTCATTAAAAATGTACTTATAAAAGTTTGGACACAAGCACCGAAAGGAAGCACCATAATGAAGGTAAATAATGTTTTAAGTATTATATTTCATTCATGATACCATCTTCAAAATTCACTACAATATTACAATGCAAAACTTGTCTAACTTGCATTAGTACCGACGGATCGTCAAGATTTTAGTACTTGTTCATAAGTTTTGATGAATTTATTAGGAGTTCGATGGATAACAGACTTGCATTTTTCATAGTTATGACAAATTAAGTACAAATTGTGCAATAACTTTGATACATATTGTTCACAAATCATCAAGACTTGCAATTATTATTCAATAAATATATAAAATCAAAATATTCATTTATCAGGATTATGACACAATAAGTTCTTCATCTCTACCACCATTAGTGGATGCTTATAAAAATTATTCATTCTTTTAAGATGATGATATGACATACCAATAAAAAGTTCCTTATTATACTTTAGTTTTCAGCCATTCAAAGTGATGTTTTATCAATCATCAATCCCCCTTTTGCTTTTGAAATTGCATACAAAAGCTTTCAAGTATCTTTTACCAAAAGAGGAAGCATATATTTTCTTCTTTTGCACTAATTAATAAAAAGAGAAGCATATCTCAATTTCTTACACGATAAAAAGTTTAAAATTCTTACTTTTACTATACTACTACAATTTGTTAATCTGATTGGCTCCATGACAGACTACATAATATAAATCGTATTCAAAATTAAGTTATTTCAATATAATATATATACATTATCAAGTATTGTTGCCATAGTTTTAAACTCATTTGAGAGATTTGCAAATGAAACACACAATTGGTTATTCATAAATTTGATTTTGTAGCTCTTTACATACTTTTTTCTTTTTAGTTTGTCCTGCACATAAGAGATCTGATAAAGTCGTCATTTTTTCTATTTAATTTGTAAGTGGTCTAAGAGATCGTTCACTTCATAATGTGTTAAACAAAACTACGCAACTTTATTTCTGAGTCAAAATAATATTTCATTGCAAGGGAAAGGATACAAGACTAGATGCTCGCAGAAGCAGCATTCTGGTGAAGAACTATACCATCTAAGTTTAGCCTGTGTGTTTGTTCACCACTGATAAGCATCCTCAAACCATCTTTCAGTTCTGGTACTCCTTCCTCTAGGATTGCACTAACTGGGAAAACAGGCACACCAGATACACGGCGTTTAAGTTCTTTATATACCTCTTCAGCCCCATCTTCATCGACTTTGTTAGCCACCACTAAGGATGGTCGATCAGATAAACCTTCAGAATAGTACTCGAGTTCCAAAATCAAGTCATTTAGCTGTTCCCACGGTGGTATTCCTTTGTTATCACCCAGTGCTGCAGCCAAGTCTACCACATAGGCTAGAACTTTTGTACGTTCTATGTGCCGAAGGAAAGCATGCCCAAGACCACGATTCTCATGGGCTCCTCTTGTGAGTCCTGGGATGTCAGCTACAGTTAAAGAAAAATCGTAGTAATTTACGTTACCTAAGTTAGGCCTCAATGTTGTGAATGCATAATCACCGACGACAGGTTTAGCCTTTGACAATGCCCCGAGAAGGGTGCTTTTGCCGGCATTTGGCATCCCAATAAGACCCACATCAGCAATGCTCTTTAGTTCTAGCACAAGTACCACCTCTGAGCCAGGCAAGCCAACACTTGGTGATGAATGATCATAATCGTCAGATACTTCATCATCAGAATTGGCTCCCTTTTGCATCATCTTTGATGCTTTCCTCATAGACAGATTGCCTAAGCCACCCTCCCCTCCACGAGCAACAACTATTCGTTGGCCTTGTTCTGTTAACTCTGCCACATTGTATTCTATAAGTTCAGTTTCTTCCAACTCATCTTCACATTCTGTTCCCATAATATCATCACCATCTTGATCTTCCATTTGTCCACAGCTTTCTTCCTCCCAATCACTCAAATCATCATCATCACTTTCGAATTTGTCGCTAGCAATTGAGCACGTAGTGGGGGAATTGGTTGGCAAACCAAAAATTTGTGTCCTAGGTGTAGAGTATTCTTCACCACAAGAAGCTCGACGTCCACATGATTTTACTTTCTTCTCAACTTTTGAACTGGTTTGGTCGGCCGAAATTGATTGTGTAGAAAACTCTGACGAATCAGTATCAACTGTACCTGGAATCTCCCAAGGGTCCAATTTAGAACTTGAACTCTTCTCTACTGCAGATGGAAGTTCACCCTCTACTAGATGAATGACGGTACCAACAGGAACTTGGATCACCTGCCACACAAGCGAGACGTCCTTAGTTTAGGTTTGATTAAGACAAACGATTTACATATACAAAGACTCAAGAGAGACTAAAATTTACCTTGTCTGCTCCTCTGCTTCCTATCATATTTTTGGAAGACCCATTTCCGCCTCTCTTTGCATTCTGAAACATGTCACAAACAATTACGCAATCAGATATCAATCAGTAACAGGGTAAATTCAATTAATAGTTAATTGTGCAACAGATGTCGTGCAGTAGGTAAGAAAACATACAATGTGATGCTGCAGAGCACTCAAATCCCACATTGTAGGGGAACATTCTAATATCACGTCACCACCCCGTCCACCATTCCCACCTGCATTCAGTCCAAAAAGGAGGTAAAGAAAAGAGGAAACCCCACAGCTGATCATCATAGCAAATCAAGCTTGACTGCATATCATAAAATGAGTTACATTGGTAAAACAAAATGTATGAAGAAAATAGAAGGAAAAGAAGAAGCAATAAAATTATAAAGGTAAAAAGAAAATTAAAGTCTAGGAACATATAAAGATACTAAACCTTTTTTGGGAACGGGAAATTCTCTGAAAAACAAAGTGGAGCAACTTTAGCTAGGAGGCAAGAATGAAAAGACATTCTTTAGGTCAGTGTTGTTAACAGCCATCGTTTCGTCACTAAAAGGGATGAACCAATGCGAAGTGGGGGAAACCGTTTCAGGAGTGAAGCATGTGCTTCAAGGAAGTGTGCACCTAAAACAATGATGCACAAAGTGATCCCAACAAGAAGTGATTAGTTTTTTGAATCTCAAACTTGAAGAGTCGGATTAGTATCAGTCGGATGCTGAAATAAGTACTTCAATTGCAATTTGATCATTATATGTACCAAGTTCATGTATTTTTGGAGTTTTTAAATGGGTTAATTGTGCACTATACTTCTCACTGGAAAACCCATGGACCTTGTTGTTTTTGCCGTCGCATACCATATTACCCCTGAACCATATACCCTACTACCGGACTTGCAATTTTCAGCTCTTTATAAACCTACCCTTCAGCTTTCTTAATCCCTATCCTTATAAAAGTTGAGTTACAATAACTTGCTTAAAGCAAATCAAACTAAATTACATTTCTCCTTCTCTCTCAGGTTAACATTCCTCTCTCAAGGCAAGTGAACAAAGTAAAACTATCTTTTCCATTGTGGTGAATGACTTTCTTCTTTATTTTCTTTCAATCTTGTATTTCTCTCTGTAATTGAGGTTTTGGAGAATTCTAACTCTACAAATAATTGGTTTCGTGTTTCCTGAGTTTTCACTCCAAACAAGCACTTCATCCAACCAACAAATGAAGTAGTTAGTCTTGGAGCTAAAGTCTCCGGAATAGTTGGTTTATAGCTCAAACTTTACTAGTAAACAGTTGATATGTTAAATTCAGGATACATATATGACATATTGCTTGTCTAACTTTTATAATTTTCCATGGGTTGGTTACTTGGTGTTTACCTTGATTGTTGACAGTATCTTAATTGTTTATTCAGTAATCAAGCAGGTCGTCTTGTATATGTCCATCATGTCAAGTAAAAGAGAATAGTTGACCAAAAGATCTTTTGGGAACCAACAGATGAAATGTACGGTCAATCAATGTAATAAAAGAAAGAAAATTAAAGGAGAAAAAGAGCAACGTAAGGGAAGAACAAGAACTAAATTAAAGAATGGGTAAAACTTCAATAGGGAAAGAAAACGAACAGAAGATGAAAGATGGACGTCAACTAGTTACATATTTTCCTCCCTGCCACCACTGAGGTATAAAGAGATTAGAGAACATACCATCAGGTCTGCCACGGCAATCATGTCGACTACGACGAATACTGTTACAACCGTTGCCACCATCACCTCCTTTGGCCCATATGCGAAAGCGGTCAATCATTCTACGTTCCTGTATGAAAACTTGTATAAACAGACAAATACGTACTGGGGTATAAAAGTGAATATACTGAAAGCAGTACTCATAGAGGGAGAGAAGTGGAAGCATCACGAACCTGCAGAGGAGCAAGCTTTGTTTTCTTGTGGACAATGTCTGAGAAAGAATAGGTTTGGATTAGCCATGGAGACCGCAAGCATCTTTGCCAAGCCTTCAAGTAGAGGACTTTCTGGCTCAATGACATATCCCTGTTCTACTCTGTTATCTTCCAAGTCACCGAGGTTCCACACTATGAAAAAATCAGTTCTGATTCTTAGATTTAATCACCTGCTAGCATGAGTGACAGAAAAAGGCAGGAAATATTTAGAAATTTTGCAAGTGCTACAATTTGCATACCAGAGATAACAAGAAGAAATTAAGGCACCTCAGTCCAGGTATTCAAAGATGATCAAATAATACATCCAAAGATTATTTTATGCAACTAGCATGTACTTTAGTCAAAAAAAGAATGTCTTCAATGGATCAACTATTGCTGTAATTTTTCAGGAAGCTAAACCAACACAGGATAATTAGCAAATGAGCGACACCCCGACACTTTGGTATGAGATCTGTTAAATATGCAGTTCAATGAATGTATGATAACAAATAATTGCATCAAATGTAGCATGTTCAAGCCAGGACAGAGGAAAAGGAGCATCTAAACCACTCTAGAACTAAGTGCTACATCTATCATTAATTTGAAAAAAAAAAAAGTATGCCATAGTTATATACTTAAAAATAGTTAACTCAATCACATAAATAGCTCAACTATAACAAACTTATTTGTGTTTTTAGTTTTAGATAGAAGAATATGTTTTGTTTCACTTCAAATATCAACCTCCTCCTTAAATTCTAGAGAAAAGTATTGAAAATACCCTTGAACTTGGAGCAAATTATTAGTTTTGTCCCCGAACTACAAACAACCTTAAAAGCACCCCTCTACTTAGATACACCCCGATGTGCAATATGACATAACAAGTGGTCTCAAACTCTTGTAAGAGAGTGAAACTCTTAATAAAAAGCAAAAAGTGTTGAAAATACCCTAAACTTGACGAGTATTTAGAGGTGATTTTCACTCATGTTGCAAGATCAAGAGTATATTTAAGTTCATTTAGTCAACTAAATGAGTGTTTTTAAGGTTGCCAATAATCCGTGCCAAGTTTAAGGGTGTTTTCAATACTTCTCTCTAAATTATATGCCTAAATCCCTAATTCTTTCGCAAATTTTATCAACAGCAACCACACCATTAGTCACAACAAAAGATTACCTTTACTTAAAAGCATGGATGGATTATCCGATCCGGCCAGTTCAGCAGGAGTTGGAATTACAGGTACAAGAAAATTTCCAAATGGAGAATCAAATATCCTAAAATTGCCAGTGCAGCCGTCTTGTTGTGCTTGAGCTACTGCAGAATTCCTATCATGTAGTTGCTTGGGATTGATGTTGCTTGTTTGTGCTGCAATCACCGATGTAGCTCTCCTTTTTGGCGGTCGAATGAAACAACTGCGTGGAGATTCACCATCAATTTTCCTTCCCTTCGGCTCAACAGACATGTTAAGCTACCATTTCTGTCTACTCGAGCCCTACAATACGTATTCAATTAGGTTTGAATTGCATCCCGTAGCCAATATTTACTGCTAAACCTCAGGTGCATTATCAACACTATATTTGAAAAATAACACTCCAATAGCTTGGAAAACTCATAAACTTCAAAAAGAAAAATCATGTTATCACTTTTCCGGTCCCAAACATCAAAAAAATCATGTATATACCAAATATACCTTCACAGATTAAAAGGCAAACAAATGAAGAAAGGAAGAAGAGAAAGAGATAGAATTTAGAAAGAGTCACCGCTGAAGACTGAAGTTTGAATATTCGGATCCGGCAAGCGGAGGACAGTCGGCGGCGGGAAGTGTTTGGCAGTGGCACAGTGATAATCAACAGCAAAAACTACAGGGATAGAATAGTCTCTTTTGTTTAGGTTTTTTAGAGAACAGTTAATTATTTTCTTTTATTTGTTAATTATATTTTTTGTTTTTAAAAGATAAAAATGTCAAGTATGTTGTTTGAATTTCAAATAGAGAAGTATCTCCAAAAATCGGTTAGAATTATTAGTTTCATTCTTCAAACTATTGACAGGCTTAAAAAATATTTTTTTATTTGACTAACTGAATTTAAATTCATCTTTAATCTTACAACATGAGTAAAATACACCCTTAAATTCTCGTCAACTTTAGGGGTGTTTTCAACACTTAATTTTTTATTAAGAGTATTATACTCTTACAAGAGTTTGAAATCATTTGTTATGTCATGTTGCATATCGAGAGTGTATTTAAATTTAATTAATCAAGTTGAAAGGTGTTTCTAAGACTGTCAATAGTTCAAAAACGAAACTAATAATTTACATCAATAACATGGAGATAAGTGTAAAAAACACACCTAAACTATCCATTTTTTTTTAGTTTCATACATAACTATTGAAATTGTGAGTTTCATACATAAACTATCACTTATTAGTTTGAAAAACACACCTCAGTGGTGTGTGTAATATGCTCTCTCTTTTATTTGAAAAAACCTTGACACATGGCATTTCACATGGATAAAATATTTCACATTGACAAAAATTAAATAATAAACTATTAATATTAGTTAAAATTAAAGATTAAAGTATTACAATCCAAAAAAAAAAATTAAATTATGTTTCTTACCCCACTCCACCACCTCCCCCCCTCCCTTGACAATCCCCATCCTTTTATTATTATTTTTTAAAAATCTTTTAGTATAACATATTTTTACCAAGTCTGGATCACCTCCACGGGCATTTCCTACGGCCCGTATGTCATCCTACGAGTCGTCCTGGTCAACCGTAGATCAACAAACTGGGATTTGAATCTCAAAACTCAACACAGTTCCTTCGAGTTTGGTCTTTTCCTACCCACCTAACCCCTAAATTATATCGTTTTGACCATATAACTACCCCTATAACTGAATTAACCCTTCAAAAATCCCTCATTCTCTCACATTCACTCAAATTTACAAATTCCCTCCAAGTTCATCCCCTCCAATTCTCTCTCAAGCTCAAGGTGAAAGCTAGGGTTTCAAGTTTCAAGGTCACAACCTCAATCTCTTTCCTTAGGCTTTGATTATCAAGGTATGTGGAAATCCATCAATGGATCCCTTTCATCCATTGGGTCACAAAAGAACTTCAATCTCCAATTCAATTTCACCAAATTTAATTAGGGTTTATGTCAATCTCCATGAGTCTTTTTTATTATGATTCAATTGATGTTATTCTATCTTGCAAGAAAATCAATTTTGTCATCAATAGGATCAACTAGTGTTGGTACTTATGCGTGACAAACACAATATTCCTAAATTAAAGTTTAATATCAACACCAGATGGACACAAATTGATCTTGCAAGAAAATCAATTTTGTCATCAATAGGATCAACTAGTGTTGGTACTTATGCTTAACAAACACATTATTCCTATATTAAAGCTTAGTATCAACACTAGATGGACACAAATCGATCTTGCAAGAAAATCAATTTTGGCATCAATAGGATCAACTAGTGTTGGTACTTATGCTTAACAAACACATTATTTCTAAACTAAAGTTTAATATCAACACTAGATGGACACAAATTGATCTTGCAAGAAAATCAATTTTGTCATCAATAGGATCAACTAGTGTTGGTACTTATGCTTAACAAACACATTATTCCTATATTAAAGCTTCGTAACAACACTAGATGGACACAAATCGATCTTGCAAGAAAATCAATTTTGTCATCAATAGGATCAACCAGTGTTGGTACTTATGCTTAACAAACACATTATTCCTAAATTAAAGTTTAATATCAACACCAAATGAACACAAATTGATCTTGCAAGAAAATCAATTTTGTCATCAATAGGATCAACTAGTGTTGGTACTTATGCTTAACAAATATATTATTTCTAAATTTAAAGCCAAGTGTCAACACTAGATGGACACAAATCGATCTTGCATAGATTGGACATCTGCCAAAGGGTCTACATCCACCCTCAATGAACATGTTATATCTGAGTGGTCCTTATCTGCCTCTTGCCATCAAAACTGGCATTGTATCCGGGATCTTAGCACTCACAGTAAGTCATTTTTATCCATTACGAGTGGTGGTTCGTGATCAACATTTTTGTGGACTTACAGGAAGGGATTGCAGTAGGAAGGACATTTGCTGCTTTGAAGAATTACCAAGTTGATGGAAACAAAGAAATGATGGCTATTGGACTAATGAACATGGCTGGATCCTGTTCTTCTTGCTATGTTACAACAGGTACCAACTGATTCAGTCACGGAGCCAGAAATTTAAATAAGGGCATTAAAAAAAAAAACTTACGCCAAGGGATCTCTGTCCTTGGCATTATTGGCCTGTGGTTTTAGCTATCTATAGATATAAGTAAGATTTTCTGTTCTATTTTACCTAGATAAGTTTTACTTTTACAGGATCATTTTCTCGATCAGCAGTAAATTACAATGCTGGGGCTACAGCTGTGCTAATCACCCTGCTGTTTCTAATGCCACTGTTCTATTACATCCCCATTGTCATCTCAGCCTAGCCATTGCAGTAAGCATCCCCTCGAAAGTTTCAGATTTTAAGTCCTTCTGATCTTACCTAACTAATATTTTCTGTTTTTCACTGATGAAATTTTAGGTTGGAGTTTCGGTTTTTAAGATCTTGTTGCATGTTACAAGGCCAAATACTGGTGTCTTGGGCAATATTCCTGGAACTCATGTATATCAAAATATGAACAGATATAGAACAGCAGTTAGAATTCCATCTTTCCTGATACTAGCGGTAGAAGCTCCTATCTACTTTGCAAATTCTACCTACTTACAAGAAAGGTTAGTTACTAACATAGGCTGCACATTCTGTATGTATTTCACAGTTTCATTTACTTGGAATTCCATTTTGTTAACTACAGGATATTGAGATGGATACGCGAAGAGGAAGAGATGATAGAAACGAACCAAGAAACTGCTGCTGCTGCTGCTGCTGATCGAGGCAGCTCCGGTCGAAACGGGTGGGGGTGGGCGCCGGTCGGGGATTGGTGGGTGTGAAAGAGGAGTGAGAGAGGTTTAGGAGTGAAAGAGATGAGTTAGGTTTTGATATTATTATTCATTTAAATTTTTTTAAAAGGAAGTGTTAATTTACCGACCATAGGATGTCGGTGTCTTTTAAACTAACTAGTATACGTGTTCGCGCGTTGTGCGGATAATATAAAGAATTATTAATCATATATATAATAATGACCTATTTCAATATATATCATTTCTCATTTTTTTAATCAAAAACTTTTTTTGTTATCTATTTCTTAAACGCAATATAATTAAATCTCCATGAAATTGAAGAAGAAATCACGTGATCATTTGATAACTTGTACAATATACTTGCTTTTGTTTATTACTACATTATTAACTACTTAATATCATGACATTATCGACTAAATTTTGATTATACATATGTTCCTCCTAAAATATTAACAACTAATTTTTCTTTAATTAAATCTGTTATTTAAAAAAAATAAAAAACACAAATCTCCTGTAATTTTTTTAACTGTCATTGTTAAAAATTAGTTTTTTGTTTTCTTTACATTACATTTACATCACCCTATTTTTAAAAATAATTATATACTTTTTTAAAATATGAAATAGATGTCAATCAATAAAGATAAGTATTCTAATTATGATAAAAATAAGAATTCAAAATAACATAAACGTTAGCCACATGTATAATCATTTAGATTTTAAAAAATGAAAAAAAGTTAAATTAATTGTGGTAACTATATTTAAAAAGATGATGTTAAATAAAATACTTAATACTATTTTAAATCCTATTAAATTTTTTAAAAATAAGTATAAAGAACCAAAACTAAATCCTATTGTATATTTTCGTGATTTTTCTAGTGGATTATATTAGGATTTTTTTTATTTTTTTAATCTTTTAATTAATTTATTTATTTTCCATTTTCCCATTATCTTTAGTATGTAGTTTACAGGAATATCCATCTTCATTTTTATAATTTTATTTAAGACTAAATAAAGAATATTAGTTTCTAGTGTTTGTTATTTGGAGCGAAGATAAATGAATCATTGTGTTCCTATGATTTAGTAGAAGAGATTGCCCACATATTTAAAATGTACCTTAATAATCTTAAAAATCAATTGCAGTAACAAATGGAGATTAATGAATTAATTTATAATCATAAGAGATAAAAATAAAAAAAATCATACAATATTCATCCATTTTAAATATTTAATTAAATGATTTTCAAACTAAAAATTCAAGAACAATTGTAGCGGGAACACGTGACTATATATATATATATTATTTATTGGATTTCAAAATGAAAATCGATGATCAAAATAAAACTATACACTTTAAAAGTATTTTTATAGTTATTATTTTTATTCAATAATAGAGTGACACTTTAAATATGTGTAAATAATAAATTTTGTTGATTTTTTTATGCAAGTATTTTCACCTATTTTTATAGTATTGCTGGGATTAAAATAAAACAAAATGTGCCATATATAAATATCATTTTTTTGAAACTTTTTTGAATTACACCAAAGAGCATCAAATGTTGTCAATTTGTTTTTTAAAACTCCATACTCTAAAATGCAACAAACTTCAAAATTTAGTATCTTCACTCATATTTTGTATATTTTTTCTGATCTAATTTTCTTATACACAAAATACATTATAAATAAGATATAAATATAGATAAACAAATAAAGTAGATATTTAAATGCTTATGAGACAAAAATAGATAATAAGATATAATAAATAAACAATACATACCAGAGTACAAATTGAATTATATTTGAGAGAGAAAGTAAGTAGTTTATTTCTAATTTTTATTTTTAATATCACAACTTCAATGTATTTGTGAATATTTCCTCAATCGATGTGTTTTATCATCTTCATATGAGATTTAAAGAGAAAGTTAAAAGATGAAGAAGTAAAAAAAAGAAGAAAAAAACTTGTATTAGATAGATTACCATAAAATCATAATTGTTAAGTTACTTTTCCTCATAAAATAATTCATCCTTGATTCTGAATATCTACTATATCATGCAAAAAATATGCGAAAAAATTTAACATTGAAGAACACAATTTATTATATTTTGAAAGTAATTGTATTATGATAATGATGAAAATGATAAACTTTAACACTGAAAAATTAGTTATAAGTTTAAAGTTTTGTGTTTTATCATTATTGGATAAATTTTTATGCCGTCTAGTCCATTGTGATTCAAGCAAGTCTCCATCCTCAGTATATCTTCAATATATATTGCATACATAATGACCTCAAATATTCATACAATATATCTAGAATCTAACAAAAAATTAACAAAATTTCTGATTATAACTGAATTGTCCTCAATTGAGACCGTAACTAAATCATACTTATCAAAAACGATCTCTTCACATGAGTAGAGCGACACATATATGCATGCCCAAAACACTGCTTACTCTGCGCAAGAATGTTGGTGACTTCTTTGTGTTGCCTTACCATTGCAATTTTGCAATTTAGTGTGAGTTTGATTAGTATGTAGAACGTAGATGCCAGTTTTTTGAAAAAACTTTTTAATTGGATTTATTTATTTATGAACATTTAAAGATAAAGTGTACATGATCAGTTGAGTAGTTTTAGGTAACCACTTTTAAATTCAAATAAAAAATAACCACTTTGTCATGTTATCCCTTTTTTTTTCTACGTAGGTTAATTTGAATTTTTTTGTGTTTTCCATTTTTTTATCTGTGTTTTCCATTCTGTTTTTGTAATTTTATTTTAAAATTTTTCTATGTTCTCATTTTTTAATATATATATTTATAAGATTTTTATTTAATTATTATAATTTTATTTTTATGTTTTTACCGTGTTTTTCATTCTATGTTTGCAATATTTTTGTTTTCAACTTTATTATGTTTCCAATATATATATATATATTATACTAAACGTTTATTACGAAGATCATCAAACTTGGTGGGAATTTTTTTTACCGTATTTAATATATATTCATTAAACTAAATGTACAGTTAAAATATCATCAAACTTTGTGGGAAATTTTTTTACCGTATTTAAGTTATAATTTTTTTTAAAAAATAAATTAAAAACAGTTTTCCAGTTACATGGGACTAATTTTCAAAACTATTTTTAAACTATTTATAATTAATTATTTTAAAATTCGATTTTTGTGGTGCTTACACGTAGGCATTTTTTCATCTCCTATTATAGATTTTTAAATTTTAAATTTTAAATTAATTAATTTTGATAATTCATAAACTATAACTTCTACTGTTATAAAATTTATTTTTTAAAAAAAATTATAACTTAAATACGGTAAAAAAATTTCCCACAAAGTTTGATGATATTTTAACTGTACATTTAATTTAATGAATATATATTAAATACGGTAAAAAAAATTCCCACCAAGTTTGATGATCTTCATTAATAAACATTTAGTATAATATATATATATATAAAATTGGAAACATAATAAAGTTGAAAATAAAAATATTGCAAACATAGAATGAAAAAACACGGTAAAAACATAAAATTTTTTTATAATAATTAAATAAAAATCTTATAAATATATATATTAAAAAATGAGAACATAGAAAATTTATTTTTTAAATTATAACTATAACTTCTACTGTTATAAAATTTATTTTTTTAAAAATTTAGACAGTTAGCATTTTATTAGGAACAACCATATTTAATTTATTAAAAAAAAGAAATCAATACAACAGTTTTAACGTAAACATTTTTAAAATGATTTCTAATTTATGATTTTTTAAAAAATTTTTGTTTTTTAAATTGTTATTTATTATTTAATATTTCTACTAATTTTGTGGTGTTGACACGTAGGCATTTTTTCTTCTCCTATTATATATAAATAGATTGTTTATATTTAAAAATATTTAATAAATATCGACATCGTGAAGTCGATATTATTTAAATAAAATAATAATTTAAATATATCAATTTCTTAAAGTCGGTATTTATTAATTTATTTAAATAAAAACTCACCTCGAGGTCGATTTTATTAATTAAAATTATATATATATATATATATATATATATAAATTTAATTTAACTGTGCATCATGAACAATTCTTTGCGGGATTGAATTTTTTTTATAGTGAAAATGCCATAAAGCGCAACCCAAGATCCATGATACAAAAACCAAAATCAGAAGCTTCCTTCGTAACTCCCGAAACTTCTTCGTAGTGGCTCCCTTACATCCCTCTGAAGTTTAATTTAATAAATTTAATTCTATAAATTTAAATTATGTACCTCCTAATTATATAAATTTAATTTTATCAGTCAACAAAAGTTTATCAATATCAAATTTAATATATAAATCTCCTTGAATTGATCATCGGTATTTCTTTAATTAATAATATATTTCATATCTGAACCACTAATATATAAGACTTGATTTGTTAAACTACTCGAGGAGTATATAATCAACATATTTCATACTCCGATGAATTATCCTTTACATGTCATTGTCTACGATATGATCACTAAACTTGACATCCATTCAAGATCGAACGTAATAATCTTGATAGAACTTGCTTTGTACAATAATTTACGATGTTCTATTGTCTATTTCATAATTAAATGAGATAAGACATTGAAGGTTATACGTACAAATAATTAAACAATTAATTATAAATATAAAATTTAATTAATTGTTATCATGACATTTCTACGAGTATTATCTCGCATTTCATACTCAAATGGATTATATGTAGCTCTTCACCTCTACATCATTACATGAGATATTAAGTTCATGATTTGACGACAGATTAATAGAATTTGTACATTACTCTATAAATATAATTATAATTATCTCCTAATTCATATCAACGTAGTTTCATACTCTCAATATGGATTATTGATATTTATTTATTTATTCCACAAATTCTAACTTTTTATTTATAAAAGTATACAAAATTGTTACACTTTTTGAAACAATTAATTGTAGGTGTAAAATGAAAACTTAGTATTATGCACAATAGAAAAATCATGATTAATAGGAATATTTTAAACAAATCGACCTCCGAATGTCATTTTTATTAGAAGTAATTAGATTAAATAAAAAATATCAACCTCATGAGGTCGGTATCACATTAAATTTTAAGATAAATAAAAAGTAATCATGTTAATTAAATAAGACTGACATCGGGAAGTCGGTATTTTATATTAATTTATTTTTTGACTTGTATAAAACCGTCATCCGAAGGACGGTTTATTTAAAGTTAATTGAAAATATTAATTTATTAATTTTCTGGAAGTCACTATATAAATATTTTAATGAAAATTAATTTAATTACATACTATTTAATTTTATTGACTTCCGGAAGTCGATATTATAATTTTTTTTGTTTTTATTTTACAAAAAACCGTCCTCCAGAAGACGATTTAAATAAAATTAATTCAAAATATTTCTCAATTTTATTTTTTCTATTTGATTGAGAAAAAATAAAATATGGTTATTTATTTATTTATTTAATACCGGCATCAAGAGGTCAGTTTTTATTATAATTCATTTTTTTCGGGAAATATTCCGACCTCCAGGGGTCGGTATTTGCTTTTCCCTCTTTATTTTGCTTAAAAACCGACTCCTTATAGTAGATTTTCTAAGTTTTTTTTTTTTTTTTTTTTTTTTT